>NC_041218.1:36179463-36182138 GCF_002837175.3 Physeter macrocephalus
ACACACACACACACACACACACACACACACACACGTCTACACACACAGGCACAGAGAGTAAACAATTTAGTGAACTTCACTGGGACTAATCAAAGTCTGCTGGCAATTTAGTGGGTGGGGATGCCTTTCTGTTAGTTAATGCGGAGTTGTTATTTGTTGCACATATGATATGTGACTGTTGAAAATGTCAGAAAAGGACTTGATGTACTTATTCTAGTTAAGAATATTTGACATTTTATAAGAAAGTAATGTTAGTCCTTGGAGAAAATGAACAAAGCCTTCCTAGCCTGAGTAGAAGGTGACAAATTTTCTTCCACAGCCAACCCAATGACCAATACGCATATTTCTTGACACGGTAGCCAAGAAAATTAACTTTTATACATCATGCTTCATCTTCGTGCTTCATCTTAGCTATTTTTCCTGACACACTCTTTAATTCGTCTACAGTTACATATACATATTGAAAGATCCTCTTTATATATTAGATAGTTATTATGTTTTATCCTTTTTTAACCATTATTCTTGTCATTTTAGCCTGAGACATATGTTCAGTAAGGGAATTGAAAAACACATTATTTTAGGATATAATCATAGGTTCAGGTAGTATAAATATTTTGTATTCAATTAAATTATAATTCAAATGTTTGTTGTTACAGTTTACAAATTATTTTTGAGCCTTAAGAGTTTTTCTTGTTTAAGTGTTTCATAAGGTTATGTTCTACTGAGAACTGTATTTCTATTATTTAAGTAACAGTCGATGATAATTTAATTAAGATATAATAAAGAAACTTCATCATGGGCTTTAGTGCCACCCAAGGACTTCAAAGGAACAAAGGATGCAAAGACAAGTCTCATTCACAACAAATTATGGGAGAAATTGGTAAAATTTTATTAGATTCCTGGCATTCATACATCATATATCTAAGGTAGGTATATAAGGAGGTTGGGGTTGAGGCATAAGACATTTCATAAATTTAAAATATTACCTTTCAAAGAACAATCATGGGGCTTCCCTGGTGGCGCAGTGGTTGAGAATCCGCCTGCCAATGCAGGGGACATGGGTTCGTGCCCCGGTCCGGGAAGATCCCACATGCCGCGGAGCGGCTGGGCCCGTGAGCCATGGCCACTGTGCGTCCGGAGCCTGTGCTCCGCAACGGGAGAGGCCACAACAGTGAGAGGCCCGCGTACCACAAAAAAACAAAACAAAACAAACAAAAAAAAGAACAATCATGGTAGATATAGAAGGCATTTGTAAAATTAGAAAGTAATTTAAAAACTTTTAAAACTTCATCTAATTCCTTTTTCAACGTGCATCTACTCATATAAACTGTCAAGTTATTTTGGTTTTTTTTTTCCCACAACAGAATTACTTGACTTTAATATATCCAAAATTTTCACCAAACTGATCTTAACCCAGTAAATTTCTGGATAGCCAGTTACTTCAATCTGTCCTCAATAATAACTTAATGAATTCTGAGGCCCATTTCTGTCCAGTGAGACGTTAGTAGTTACAATCACAAAGGCATTGATTTCAAGGAGCCCATTAGTTTATAAGCTCATTCAGCCTTCTAGTAGACTATAGTTGTCTTTTTTTTCTTTTTGATTATGTTCCCATAGTGTGTCTCTTATAGGATGCAATCAAAGCCAAATTAAAATGTTAAATAATGCCAGTCCTATATCCTGAGTCTTTTTGGCTTGTGCTTTAAAAAAAAAAAAAAAAAAAAATCTCAAAAATAAAGAAAAAAATACAAAAAACTGCTCATACTCCCATTTAAAAAATAATTATGTACGAAGAAATGCCTCTGTACATCTAACTTGACCCCTTTATGCCCCAGAGGTAACCACTATTAAATATTTGAGTCATATTTTCCCCATCTTCTTAAATTTAAACAGCTGGCAGTTGCACCTATACCCCTGTAAAATATACTCACAAGATCACACATATACAATTTTGTTTTCTAAAATATAATCCTGCTTCTTTACTGGACAATGTAACATGTAATAGAAATACTACTCTCTTTTATTTTTTAAAAAGGCTGCTAGTTATTATTCACTGTTTATGCACGTTTGGATGTTTTCTGTTTTTGTTATTATTATAAACAATGCTATACCCTTGCCTTAGTTTATTCTGGGGGTAGGAGGTGCCTGGAGAATATCAACAGAAATTGTTGTCAAATTTATCATTTCTTCCTATATAAAAAGCATATCTTTATTGACAATAAATAACTAAGATGAATGACTGTCCTCAAAGCTAATTTGTGTACCTCTAATAACTTCCCCTCCTACAGGTTATTTTACAATTCATATAAATCCCTTGACAGTTGCAAAATATTTCCTTCCACCATTCTGCCAGTAATTCATGCACAGATATTCATTCAGACATATGTATATTCATATAATATTTTTCCTTCAGTTACAACCTTTCATTATCCTTGCCATGTTTCACACATGCCCCCTAAGTCAGAGTGAAACTTTACATTGGTAGACCATCAGTTGCTATACAAAGAAACAGGTGCACAAATGCCATCCTAGGCTAAAGTTTAAATCTAATGATGTTTTAAAATGAGTAATACGAGGGCTTCCCTGGTGGCGCAGTGGTTGCGCGTCCGCCTGCCGATGCAGGGGAACCGGGTTCGCGCCCCGGTCTGGGAGGATCCCACATGCCGCGGAGCGGC
>NC_041218.1:36182208-36217842 GCF_002837175.3 Physeter macrocephalus
CTCCGCAATGGGAGAGGCCACAGCAGAGGGAGGCCCGCATACCACAAAAAAAAAAATAAAAATAAAAAAAAAAAATAAAATAAAATAAAATGAGTAATATGAAAGCATAAACATCATGACATTGCAGTAATATTTACTTAAATATTATCAGAAAAAATAAATCTATAGGCTCAAATCAAATGTAACAAGAATTATTCCTTGTGATGAATTAAACCAATCAAAATCAGTTAAACTGAAGCAGAGAAAAGTTTTCCATATATAACTATACTTGAAAGAAAAACAAAAGCAACTTGAAAGAAAACAACCTTGAATGGCTTGAAAGAAAAATTGAAGGAACTAAAAAATATTAAACCCAAATAACGAAACGTAGGGCATGTATCATTATCACATATTCATATAAAGTGAAACAGCTTGGCCCCTGCTCATGAAATATATTTTCTGAGATAACTGACTTTTATTATGTAAACAAATGTTTTCATTTATCCATCATCATGGGGAATAAAGTGCTACAATTTATTTTTCCAAATAACTAAAGGCAAACACCATTCAATCAGTACACAATCCAGTTTTTTACATAGGCCAAAAATTTAATGTTTCTGTTTGTAAGAGTGTTGAAATCAAATGAAAGCTCATGATTTTATAACAGTTTACTGATGTTCCTTTCTCTCTCAAGGTGTACACACACACACACACACACACACACACACACTCACACACACACACACACAATTTCTTCCTACTATTTCATGGCCACCAGTACAATGTCCTAAATGATTCTTCAGGGCCACTGATGTGCAGAGCCACTGATGTGCAGAGCCACTTGCCCTTCACTTCATGAACCCAGAGAGTGTATCATAGTTGTGCATTATTTCAAGGGATTTTTAAAATGCTATTTCTCCTGATATGAGGCTATCACTTTTTGCATGGAATTTGATGGGGTATCTGTCTAGGAAGTCAGCTAAACAAATGACAACGAGTAATAAAGAGGATCTCTTTTAATAAAGGTAATGGAATGTCAAGACCTGAATTAGAGACTCTTTGCATTTTCGGTTACTTTGTCTGCTTGCTTGCTTGCTTGCTTACTGAGTTCATATTTTTGTTCTAACTAGTTCAAGTGCCTTAAATTTTAACCTCCAGGTATAAGTTATCATTTCATGTCCAAAAATAAAAACAGAACGTGATGAAAAGAAAAGAGAATACAAAGTAAAATAACCTGTAATAAAATGTAGTATAAACCTACATAATATCAGGAAATACTTAACACTGCTTTTTATGTGCAATAACTCCAAGATTCAAAACACACTTATTAAATGATGACTAACTTTAACAATTAAATCAAAATTTGAGAATTTTAGTGGTACTTCATTTGTTCGTTCATCGATGTATTCATTTATTCATGCAACACATATCTGAGTAACTATGTGCCAACTACTGCCAAGTACCTGGATGACAGAAGGAAAAGAACAGACACATTCAGTACATTCATGAAGTATGTAGACAAAAGTTAATAATCACACAAATATATAATTGCAAACTGTGATACTGATGTGAAGGGAAAGTCCAGGATTCAATGAGATCGCTTATCAGGAAAACTTAATCAAGTCTGGGAAGTCAGAAGGTTTTCTTGAGGAAATGAATCTCTGAGCTCTGACCCCCAGGATGAAAGGTCATTACTAAGGCAGGTGAGGTGCAGGGGAGAGTAATCTATGTTTACGTGAAGTCCCTGAGAAAAAAGAGAAAGGTAAGCCATCTGAAGGACTCTATACAGGTTAGCAAAAACTGCTAACCATATTACCTCTAACTTTTTTGGTTTTGATCTATTAAAGACATGTGTCCTAACCTGTTCATTATGAAGATAACTGCTTGAAAGTAAACATTACTGAAATCTTTCCTCAAATTTTATCTGTGGTTATGGTAAGTGACCAGAGACAACTGCTTTGAATATTTTTGTGAGTTAATGATTATCATACCCAGGCTCAGAGAAAAATGTGTGGTCTATCTTTAACTGGTAAAACACTGTAAAGAAGACATCATAGTGTGCCAACCTTTACTTTGGCTTTATTATTTACCTAAAGCCATTGGAGAACAAACGGTTGGATTCACAAACAACTTGCAATGAGGCCATATTCCCTGTGGCCCCAAAAGAGTATCAGCTGTCACATTAGGAGCTGCAAATTACATCATAGAGATCAACTTCAAGGTCTTAAATCCCTAATCACCTCCTTTGGAGTGAATTCTGAAATGTGTTTGCAAAAGACTTTGCTCTTCCCATTCACCCTTTCTAAACCCATTCCCATGACTAGGCGGGATCGGGGGCCATCTATTCAAACAGAGCTCTGATTTAGGCACCTTATATTACAGAAACCTCAACTTTACATTCTCTGTAGGTAATCTGCCTAAGCCACAAATGACTTCTGAACCTCACATTCTTGTAAAAGTGTACAAGGTTTGCACTCTTTGCTATCTAATCCTTTATCAAAATTCTAGTTGAAAGAAATATTGTTCATGGAGGATTGCCTAAATGACACACAGAGCATCCATTACTCAGGCCAGAGTCTAAATTTTACATCTCAATCTGACCAGACCATGAATGAACTAATTCTAACTACAAAAGTAATGCTTCAGTATCTCTTAAAATTGCTTTTATTGAACTTCTCATTGGAGTTATCTATTCGGCACACGGACATCATAAGTAATGGCTTTATTTTGTCTATTATGGGCCTCCTGTTCATTCACTATACTACACAGTGGGCCTTCATTAGGACTAGGAAAAAATTCCTGCAGGTCTAAGTGTCTAGAAATATAATGATTCCTTCTAGAAACTGGGTATTTAAAAAATTTTTATAGTACAAGTATGCTGCCTCCTTCAATTTATCTGCTAAATAGATCAAAGATAGATTAGTGGTTAATCCTAGAAACCGAACAGACCTTTACAGGAAATACTATGGCTTTATTATTTTCCTCCATATCTTTTCCTTCTCTTTGATTCTATCCATTGCTTACTAACATGCTTTTAAACTGACTACAATCTAGAAAAACCAAAGAGTCTTTCAGAGTTTTAACTAAGTTTAACTTAACTCTTTAAGGTAAGGGAAATACAATGTTTATAGATATGTATTTTGAGAAAATTGCTAAAAAAAACTTCAAGTATTTTTTAATATCGATCTTGATTACTGGATTTTAATTCCATATCTCCTACTACGTTTTTAAGCTTGATGTGTGACCCAGGACCAAAAAAGTCATTTTTCATACATTTTGTACTTTCTGGAGAGCAAAAATGTTTAATTTGAAAGAAAAGATTCTGGAGACTACAATAAGATAAAAATGGGACTATATGGGATTTCATATACTAATCATCTTATAAACGTACATTCTGGAGAGTGTGGGTAAATGGTACCAGAAACAAGAACACGCAGAGATATCTGACTTCTCTTTGTCCAGTATTCTGATCCTCCCTTAATATGAGGAACAAGTTATACTGAGAACCTTTACAGACTGTTTGTCATAAGCATCAATATTAAATTTTTCAAGTATTAATTAAATTTATCAGTACATAATGTTGAATAACTGGAAGTTTAATGTAGAAACATATAAATCCTCTGTTGCCAATGAATTTTATAATCTATTATAAATGATTACTAGCACAGATAAATAGCAAAGAGCAGATTTAAAAAAAAAAAAAAAAAACTCTGGAGGATAAGGAGAAAGAAAAGATTCATCAATACCAGCAAGCAATAATCTATAAAAAGCTGGAAGAGAGAGCCCTGATGAATAGCAACAAAGTTCCCTGAAAAAGAATAAGTAAGAAAGCTTGAAATGTGCAGATAACGCAGATAAACAGTGAACACAGGCTAGTTCAAAGAGCAACTGAGCATGGTATCTGAATATAAAGAAAGATGGAGATATGGTCAGGAAGTGAACAGAAGAAACACCTTTCAAAAGAACATTAACAAAAAGTGAAAGCAGGAGTTGTAGTGAGAGAATTGGAAGGATTTATGATGTTGAATTTTTTTTTAAAAGGAAGGTTCTAATGACAAAAAATTCCAACAACATATTCTCTGTGTAAAGATTGTGATGAGCCCAAAATCACAATCTCTCACTTTGAAAATCAGACATATGATAGAGAAAAAAACCCTTAGTTCCAAAATATTGATAAGCATAAGGACTGATAGGATTTTTAGAATAAAAAGTATAGAGTTCTGCATCTTGAAGAATAATCCCAGCACTAACATATAACTTCTGGTTTGAATCTAGAAAAGAGATAGTACGTTTTAGTTGGTTTCCTAGTTGTAATAGCTGTGAAGTCACTTGAGGTAGTAAAATGCTAAACAAAGATAAATTTTAAAAATAAAAACAGTATCAGAATTTTCATATTGTACTTGTTCTCTGGAGGAAAGTTTTAAGTTATTTGCTGGTATTTCATACTGTTTACATAAAAGTGACTCACAAAAATACTGACATGTAATTCTTTTTTGTATGGTCAGTTGATAGGAAAGTAATTATTTCTTCTAAAAATGAGTAACTGAATAAATTGGAAAATTGGAAGGCATTTCCTTTTTCAATGTCACATCTTTGGTGGGGGACACAAATCACTGTAACTCTTGCTTAGAATGATTACCTTTTCCTAGTGAGGAGAAGACCTTTCAGCGACCCATCCTCTCACTGGATACATATGTGTCATATATAAACCTATTATGCATCTCCCTCTCTCTTTTATACTTAAATAATAGAATTGAAATTCATGTCTTCTGTACTTGTAAAACGAATGGATTTCTCTGTGCAGAAAACCAATGGGCAAGAAGACTTTACAACATTTAACAGTATCACAAAGGCGATACACTGCTGTGCTGATTTTAGTCTGAAGCAGATAAACTCAAATTACAGTTTAACCTCTGGTAATAGGAACCATTCCATTTTGGAAATATTGGTTGTAAAATTAAGATAGATAATGGATTGTAATTGCACGAAGAGAGGCTCTGATGTATTTACACTCACTAGGGAGTACACTCATAGACGGTGAAAACATGCCCCCAAATCACACAAAGACATGCCTTGACGTATAGAAATAAATACTCTATGTAAACTAATATATGCAGAAGTTAAATTTAATGGAATATAAAATGTGCAACAAACTTAAACAAAAGACATTAATGACTTAGGTATAAATCTGCCAAAGAACTCATGCCTTTCAGTACATACAAGTTCACTATGATATCCATGACAATAAAAGTTAATTTTGCTTGAAGAAAAAAATTAGATGTGAAGAGCAGCCACACATATTCTAAATCTTCCTCACACACAAATACACATGTATGTCATAACAAGAAAACAGTTTTGTATGAACACACAATGAAATCAGTATATGAAACATAACATAGCACAAACTTAATTAATTTACAATAAACCCTATATTTAACCATCTCATGCCGACAAATGTGAATACTAGGTTTGTAAAGCCAGAGTCACCACGTTCCTTAGAATGTGGACTCTATCCTTAGGAAAGGCTGGTTTCAAACACAGCTTCTGCCCTTAAAATTCGTAGATTTCTGACATTTTACTTAATCTCTCTTTGTCTCAGATATCTTGTCTATAAAATAGAAAAAAATAATACACATCTCATAAGGTTATTGCTAAGATTCAGTGAGATCATATTTGCTTTAATGTTGTGTGCCTATATATTTTTAAGGGCAAAGTAATATAAGTTTTTTTAAAAATGAGACTTTGTACAGAGTAATTCTCTGAATTCTTACAGCATTTATTTTAAGCTCATAATAAAATCATCGACTTATAGTAGTAAAAATGCATGGGTGCATGAACTGTGGACCAATTACTTAACCTCTCTGAGTCTTAGTTTTCTCACATGCAAATTGTGAATAAAAGTACTTATTTTGAAAATTGTTTGAGAAATTTAAAATGAAATAATGTAAACAAAAAAGTACCTAGAATGAATGTTCAGTATATTTTAATTTGCTTTGTGAATATTTCATTGTAAACCTACCAGCTTGCAAAAACAAGAGTTGAAATTACCTTTTACACATTTCTCCATTATCCACTGTATATACATTTTTGCTGAAAAGGGAAGTGGAGAATAATGCTCAGGAATTATGAGATACTATTCCAAGGATTGATTTGCTGCAGAATTCCTGGCAAGGTACAATTAAAGTTATTTTTAATGAGAAAACTTACTTTAAAAGTTACTAGATACTCATGGTTGCACCAATAGCAAGGCTCTTTGACATCTACCCTCCTTTAATTTTTTTTTTTTTTTTTTTTTTTGGTGGAGGTAGAGAGATCATCAACATATTCCTTTTGTCACACAAATGTAAAACAAATAGCCTTTCCTTGTCTGGAGAAGTTCAAACAGTAGACAAATAATTCAAAACAAGTTGTTCATCTTAGGATTTTCAGTCTTATATTTAATAAAATAAATGGTGCCTTAAAAGCACAGTGACCTCCAGGAGGTGGAGGTCTTTAGATCATCAGTGAAGAATGGGCTGGCTCTTCCTCCTTTCCTTCTTCCCCAGGCCTTCTGTTTCTTGCAGGTACCTAGTTTGCCAGGAGCCAGAAATGTTCTGCTTTCTCAGGGTGGAGCTGGAAAAGCTGTGGCCTCGGAGCAGAGAGGTATCTCGTATTTTGTGTGAGTCTGACAAGATTGCTCAAGATAACCTGAGAACAGGGGCTGGAAGGTGCCACAAGCAGCTACCAAAACAGATCTGTGGAACAGCTGAGTTGAGCACTCATAAGAGATGATCAGAATGACTCCTCAAATATTCTGAGGATATATTAAGTCCTTCCTGCTACACAAGATGGAGTGATTGAATAACCAGAAAATTTTAGGCCTCTAAATCTTTTAGCTTCCTGTGAATCAGTACTGAATGTGGTGCCAGGAATATAAAATTAAAAAAGAGTGGATATATGTATATGTATAACTGATTCACTTTGCTGTACCCCTGAAACTAATACAACATTATAAATCAGCTATACTCCAATAAATTTTTTTTTTAAAGTCACAATATGGTGACATGGGAGCGAGGAAATAGAAACAAAAACACAGAATGAAGTGACTTAAATAATTAGTTCTATAAATCAGCTATACTCCAATAAATTTTTTTTTTAAAGTCACAATATGGTGACATGGGAGCGAGGAAATAGAAACAAAAACACAGAATGAAGTGACTTAAATAATTAGTAGTTCTATAATAGTGGCAGCATATACAAAATACCACAAGAACACAGGGGTGGTAGGGATAAATTCTACCTAGCTTTAATCAGGGAAGACTTCAAAGAAGTGACGTTTAAGCAGTATTATGAAAGCAGAAGTGATAAAGAGAAGGTGGAGAGAAGAGCCATCACCCCAGAGCATCAAGAATAAATGAAAGTTCATGGAATGGCATGAGGTATTCAGGAAATGATGAATAGCCCAGTGCAAGCAACAAATCACAGGTGGCATAACTTAAAGGGAGCAAAGTGCTGAAAAACAGTGACTCAAGAAAGTATGTAATATGAGACCTGGAGCCCGTGATCAGATGCAAGTCTGGGACTCAAACTGCCCAAAACATTTAACAATCCTCTGGAGATCCCAATTTACACTTCTGTTGAACAGGAAGAAGTAGGATGCTATTATCTGGAATTCCAATGTGACTCTAAATCTGAAATCTTCACTAGTGACAGAAACAGGCAGATTTTTCAGGGATATCTACCGAAATGTTAAAGATTCCAATTTTAGGCTCTGCAGTGCAAGAAGTTAGCGAGTGAATAGTTACAAAACAGAATTTAAAATGTACACACTAGAGTCATCTCTACAACAATGCTCAATTAATTCAGTGTAAATCAAAATAAACTAGCTGCCAGGACCCGAAATAACGAATGCCCAGATTTTTCTTTATTTACCTTCCTATGAAAATGAGCGTATGTTTTGGTAGTACAAAGACAGTAACTGTGATAAGTAGAAGATAGGGTGTGAGGAAGAACTGCCAGGAATTCTTTACGTGAGTACTTGAATTGGAACCTGAATCATAGGTAAGATTCAAATGGGTCTAGATCCAGGAAAAGCATTTTAAGAGGAAAAATAACCTTGAGTAAAACCTTCTCTTCCCCACTGCAAACAGCTTACATTCCAAAGGGTGAAGAGAGTTACTCAAATTCAAAAATTGGAAATTCTATTGTATGTTAAAAGGTGATAAATGTTATAGGAAGAATTAGAGAAGGATGAGGGTGATTAGTCAATGTGGTTGTTGATTGGAAATTTAAATAGGATTGTCAGGGCAAACCTCATTGAGAAAGTGACATTTAAGCAAAGACCTGAAGGAGTTGATGAAGTTAGCCATGCAGACATCTGGAGGAAGAGCCACCCAGGCAGAGGAAACAGCCACTGCAAAGGCCCTGAGGAGGGGGCATGCCTAGGATGTCTGAGAAACAGCAAGAAGGCTGATGCAGCGAGACCCAAATGAAGAAGAAAGAGGGTAGTAAGATATGACATCAGATTGTATATGGTCTTGTAGACCATTTTAAGGTTTTTTCATTTTACTTTTAAGAAAATGGCAGCAGAGCCTGGGGCAAAGGGAGGGGGGAAGGAGGGTTTTGAATGGTGAAGTAACATGATCTGATATAGGTTTTAAGTTTCTCTCTAACTGCTGTGCTGAAAACAGACCGTAGGTGATCAAGTATGTAGGGACTTAGACTAACTACAGGACAGTGGCAAAAATAAAGGCAGGAGATGATGGTGGCTTGGAACAGGGTGGCAGATGTGGAGACAGAACGAATTGAAATCCATATACATTTTAGTGGCGCTCACACAGAGCCAAATCTACCTAATTGTTTTTTTTTAAAAATTCATTCACTTCTATTCATTCAGTTAATTATCAAGCATTTACTATGCATTTATTATGAGCAAAGCACTATACAGGTTAAATATCATCCTACAATTTTAGACTGTCACTGTGTCATTTAACATCTCTACTTTCTCAAGTCCACTCACTGCAATAAAGTATCTCTAAACTGTTGGTTTCAATCTATTGCTTACATTCAGAAATGTCTGCTCTCAAGCTAAGATAAGATGAGCTACAATTCTAATGACAGTCTTTCAACAGATAATACATTGGGACAACTACAAGAATTAGGAAAAGAGAAGGAGAAAACTCATTAGGCATCCAGATGCCAGGGGAAGATAAAGGACTGAGGTGGGGGGGGATGAGAGAATGCAAGTACAAGAAAACAATTATAATTTTAATTTAGAAATCATCAGAAAAAAAAATTTGAAAACTCATACTTTTACTTCCCCAGGAAAAAATTAAACCAAACTTTGAGAAACTACTTGTCTTTGTCTCAGATTAAGAGGGAAACAGGTACAGGGGAGTCCAGGGCAGTTCTGTGGGTAGATCTGGAAGGTACTTTGAAATGGGATCAAGTACTTAAATTAGCTGCTCATAACAAAGTGTTTATATCATTTATAGGGCCATTTATTTCTTTAGAGGAAAAAGGATAATAGTTTTAAATTAGGTATGTTTTATAAGAGAGGTTTTGGTATGGCTAGGCGCCACGTCCTTACCTACAAGACTCTAAAATAGCCCCCAGCTGACTTTCTGACCAAATCTCCTAAGGTCCAGGCTTACTCTGGGCTTCAACAACACTGGCCTCTCTGCTCCTCTCAGACACCCTAAATATGTAACTCTGCTAGACTTTTCCACTTGCAGTTCCCTCTCTCTGGAATGCTCTTTCCTCAAATACAGTACATACAGGGCTCATGCCCTCATTTACCTCCGGTCTCTACTATATGGCCACCATTATCAGTTAGGTCTTCCTTGACCACTTTACATAAAATAGCTCTCAACATTAGTCTCTAGCCTTGGTCCCTGCCTTATTTTTCCTTGTGGCACTGATCATCATCTGACATAGTATTCTAAAAAAATATCCTTCAATGAAAGTAGGGACTTTATTTTATTCACTATTAAACCCACAGTGCCTAGAAAAGCGCCTGTTACAATGTATATGCTCAGCATGTATGCTGAATAAACACATCAGTCAAAAACATGATGTTGGAAAACAGGAGTAATATGTCCTTCGAAAAAGTATTTTTAGTAATTTTATATATATATATATATACATATATATATATTATTCACAGCTATTCCTCATTTTTCATAGATTCTACATTTGCAAATTCACCTATGTGCTAAAATTTATTTGTATCCCCAAATCAATACTCATAGCACTTTCATGATCCTTCACACACATGCACGGAGCAGCAAAACATTTGACTGGCCTGACATGCATATTCCTAGCTGAGGTCGAACAAGGTGACACTCTGCCTTCTTGTTTCAGCTCTCGTACTGTACACAAATGTCCTTTTAGTTGGCTAGGCAGTGCCCTATTTGTGCTTTTTGTTGGTGATTACACTGTTTAAAATAGCCCTCAAGTGTACTGTTGAACTGCTGGCTAGTGGTCCTAACCCAGGAAGGCTGTGCTGTGCCTTATGAAGAAGACACGTGTGTTAGTTACATAAGCTCTGTTCAGACATGAGCTAACAGTGATGTTGGCGATGAATTCCATGTTGATGAATCAACAGCCTATATTCAATAAAGTGTTTTTAAACAGAATAGCAGACAAAACAAGGTTATGTATTGATCAGTTGATGAAAATGTTGTGAGCAGAGGCTCACAGGAACCTAGCCCTGCATTTCCTCTAGGAGCAATGATTTCAGCATTTGCTAATTCAGTGTTTGTAGTGACTTTAAAGAATATGGTTACTGCGAATAATGAGAATTGGCTATATTTATGTATATGTGCATAGTGACTTTTTATATACAAACTAAAGAAAGAAAAACTAAAAAATCTTCATAGCTGGTAGGAATGCACAGAACACTCTCTCTAGTCAGGAATATATATAATCCTTCATACATCAGAATGGTTGACATCCATGTTAATCACATGGTTCCATCAATTGAAAGTGGTTGAATAACTGAGGCCTAGTGGAAAGAATAGAAGCTTCAGAACCAGATAATCCTAAATTTAAATATTAACTGAAAGACTTACTAGTTGTGTGGGCTTTGGCAGTACTTACCTTTATGCCCCTTTATAAAATGGTGTTCATGAATATTAAATTAGATAAACCAGTAAACGTACTAATTACAATGCCCAAATCATTTCACTTGCTTAACGAAAATAACTTTCTTTGTTCTCTGTTAAATACCCAGGAAATTGCCTATAAAATTCCCAGAGGGGATATTTGGACAATTATACCTCTTGGAGTTTGGGAAAAAAGCCACTACAAAACAGGGATGATAATCTGGATTAATTCTGTTTAGTATTATGAACTCAAAGTATATGTACACTGCTGACAAAGATACTGTCAGATTTTTGTGGCAACTATTAGGATGCTTAATAATGCTTATTATTTTGTCAACACTTTTTTTTTTCCTTCCAGGAGTAAGCAATAATGCACGAGAGAAATTAAACAAGTAGTCATCTACATAATCACTGCACATGGAACACAAAGAGCAACTTGACTTTATTCATTTTCCTAATTGTTGTAGTAGAAAATTGAAGCCAAGCCTCACAGAACACACAGCTGTTGATAATAATGGGGCAGATAGCACATTATTAATAAAATCATTCTCCTGATTTGATAGACATACCTTATCAATTGCCAACACAACCTCTTTCCAAATTTACGATGTGATCGCCTATTTATTCCTTTCTTCAGGAAGTGCTTATTAAGTACTTCCTATGTACCAGCACTATACTAGGTACCAGGGATAACAAAGATGAATAAGAAATAGCTCCTAGCCTTTGCATTTAGTCAAAGGGTCCCAGTCATCTTATATAAAACTATATCTAGTTTTATAATACAATATCATAGGCTTGCACATCCGATTGGACTATGAGAAAACTTCCCAGCACTGATTGCTCAGGTGGTTCAGCACTACTGGTCTATGGTCCACACCTTCCCCATGCTGTCTGAAAGAAACCAAGAAGCACTAAGGTGGGGCCTGATAGGTCTCTCCAATCAAATGGAAATGGTATATTCAAGAGCCAGCTAGCCTGGTCCTAACTATATCTCAATTTTATATAAACAAGTGGCAGCTACTACTTTGGGGGAAACTATCTCCCCAACCTTCTACCCAAAGTAAAGCTGCTATCTAAATGAGTCCCTCAATTCACAGAGGGTCCTCTAAACGTGTTGACTTGCTCCACTGATACTTGGGCTAAGTAGAAACCTGATGATGTTCCTTATGCTATTACTGCTCAGTCACTCCGCTCAGTGGGCAGGGCTCAAGGCCGACCTTCTAACCCCGACCAGAACTCCCCTTGATGAGCCATGCTACATTTTTTCTAATTCTTGGACTGTTGCCAAATGACCCAACTGTATGGTCTGCCACCTGAAAGACCACAGATTGGTAGATTAAAGACACCTACCTCTAGGGCTTCAAGCTCTGGGGAAAACAATTGTGGCTGCTGATCAGATAGTCTGGGTCATTCCTATAGAGGCCCCCAATAAGAACCTGTTCTCTGAAGAGATCAACTGGAATCAAGATACTGATGAATCCTGCGCCAGCCAGATTACCACCATTGCCACCTGCATCCTTCATCACACCAGGCATGGCACTGCATCCACCATCATAAACTGAACACACAATGAAGGACTCCATGTTTCTGATGCAGAAGTTACCACTTCATGCCAGATTTTGAACACGGGCCGAAAGTTGGCCCATTGGTGTGGTGGTACAGGAGGCCACATTTCACTTGGTGTTTGTCAAGAACTGTGAAGAGCCTAACATGAAAACTAAAAGGTTAGCCAGTTTCCTGAGCTCCAATTTCCACCAAGTGATGCAAAGAAGGCCAAGTGACAACTGCATACACAGTGGTTCCTTTATAGGAAAAGATCACTAAGCTCAGGGAACCTGGATATTTTATAATGGGAAATAAGCTTATCCCATCTGTATCCCAGGGATACATTGTCTGTTGGTACTTCACTGCTGTTGACACTTTCAGATTACAGTGGCACTGTCCCACTCCAACCTCAGCCAACTGATTAGGCTGATTAGTATACCTTCCAGGTGGCAACCCAGTTATAAGGGGAGCAAGAGAATCCAAAGTTAATTGTAGGTCAGTCTCCTGCAGGCTATAGTTGGATTAACACGGCCCTAGGTATAAATATAATGGCCACTGGGTTGAATATGCTATTCACTCAGCTTCTTAAGAGTGACCTGCCCATCAGGGCACTGGGGAAGGAACACTTTAGATTCCTGGAGGTGGGAAAGGGGAGGAAAAATTAATGCCTCTTGATCCTTAGCATTATTTAAACCTTCCTGATATGAATTCATGTTTCTCCTGATGCCCACTGGCCTTGACTTATAGAGTGTACGGCAACCAAAGCCACAGCTAGTCAGCGACCCTGCCCATGTGACTGAATCAAACGAATGTAGAATGGTGATCCAAACAAAGCTTAGCAATACATCTCAAAGAGGAGGAACAGGACCCTTTCAGTAACATGTTTTTATGTGAGGGAGAATGGGCCATAGAAATATCTCTCCATTGGCCCATCTATTTCCCCCTGTAATGATTGGCAATGACATCAAAGATCAGAATGTCAGTCTAAACTCCCTTGTGTGGGTCATAATGGGTAATTGACTGGCCTTACACTTATCTTGGCTGATTAAAATAAGACCTACTAGTCTTTCTTGGTATTTATTCAAAATTGGTTGAGTCCAGGGCTCTAGGGGCATAAATGAGATCAATAGTGTGGGTTGTCCTTATCCTGCTGCTTGGAATCATATTAATAGTAGCTTTAATTACATGTTTTATGAGACAAGTTGAATGGTTTGATCTCAACCTCTGTCAGATTAATCAAAGTGGCCAGCAAGGTAAGCCAACTCATAAAAACTCACCAAAAGCCAAGACAGTGTATGTGGTAAGTTAAATAATGCCCTCCTCCAAAAGTTGTCCACGTCTTAACCCCTGGAACCTATTACATTATATTACAAAGGGGAATTAAGGTTATAGATGAAATTAAGGTTACTAATCAGCTGACCTTAAAATAGGGAGATTATCCTGGATTATATTGTAATCAGATAATCCTTAAATGAGAAAGAAAGAGGCAGATGAGGCAATGTCAGAATGATGTGACATGAGAAAGATTCAACCACCCACTGCTGGCTTTGAAGATGGAAAAGGCCCAAGAGCCAAGGAATGTAATAGCTTTTAAAAGCTGGAAAAGGCTAGAAAACAAGATCTCCCCCTGGAGCTTCCAGAAAGGAACACAGCCCTGCTGATACCTTGATTTTAGCCCAGCGAGATCCATTTCATACTGCTGACCTCCAGAACTATAAGATAATAAATGTGTTGTCTTAAGCCACAAAGTTTGTGGAAGTTTGTGAGAGTAATGATAAGACACTAACAGAAAGTAGGGTTCAGGAGTGGGAGAGACATTCCGCCACGAGCATCTTGCCCTCCTACAGCTCTTACAGAGGCACCAAGAATGCAAGACCCTATCCTGCCTTCACCTGGTCCATTGCTCAGGGTTGTGTTTACAGTGAGGAACCTGGAGGGATGATGTATTAAATATCAGGCTTGTTTACTGCTTTCTATAAATGTGGCAGATTTCCATAACTCAGTGTTCCTTACTTGTAACATATACGCACTATGTGCATAACATCTGTCTGGGCCCTATTGGCCTGCAGCACTTGGGAACAGGGGAACTAATGCAAACATGCTGATTGATGTGCATGCTGCTTGCTGTGCTGTAACTAACACTTTCCTTTGTCTCTGATCCAGGAGTTTCATGTCTTCTGCCAGCATCCATGAAACAGCAATAGGTTAACTTATTAGATTGAAAGCAGGATGAAATCTGATACCAGACCTGACACTGTGGCTAATCTAACAGAACACTGAGCATCCCATACTTTAATATGTAAATTTCATTCTCCAAATCGCCACGGATTAGGGGTATAGAGAAAAGCGATACAGCATTTTAAAATTCCGATAGCTGTTTTACTACTCTCCCCTTCTGCCCAAGGAGCAGTATGTATAAGTGGGTAAGAGCCACTTACAAGTTCTTCTATTTATTAGCTGTGTGACCTTGGGTAAGTTATATAACTCATCTGTCAGAATGGGAATAGCAATAGCTACCTCACAAGGCTGCTGAGATATTAAATGAGTTAATACATGTGAACTGATTAGAAGGGGCTGGCACACAGTAGCACTCAATGAATTTTAAATGTTTTTATTACTAACTGCACTTCAGTGGGAATTGATCAGGACTGGTGAGCATCTAAGGGGTGGGAAAGAAGGAACAACTGCCCTTCTGGTCCCAAACCTCTCACTATAACAATTCCTTCATAACAAATAAGGACTGCACATAATATAAAATAATGCTTTTATATGAATTATTTAAGGGGAAGGTATAGAATATTGAGAATTGCATTTTAAATGGAAGTCATTCAAGATAAATCTCAAAAGCAGAATTTATTCAAGAAATCTGCCTCTACTTCTGTTATATAGTTTTCAGTGCATTTGAGTAAAAGAAATCTTATTAACACTATAATTTAATTTAGTTAAAGGAGCTGTAATACTCTAAAACTATTGTTATAAGGAGATTTATTCACAGAAGTAAATAAAATAAGTATGAAGCTGATAAAATGACTACACAAGCCATTTTACAAGAGGGATATATTTTTCCTTCTTTTCAATGAATGTTTAAAGCTCTCCTTCAAGCTCTTGGTAAATCTATTGATCTGTGAAACACAGTGCACTCCAGGGAGGCAATTCAGTTGACATTATATATCAAATGATGAGATGAATAATGATCATACCATTTGGTAATTAAACGTCTTACAAACCTTTTAACTGATTGAACGTCAAAAAAGTCAAATGAGGTCAAACATACTGTATTTTTTCATTCTCATATTAATGATATAAACAATAGTGTTAAAAGATATACAGAATAAGAGGGCATAATAAAAATTACATTAAAATATTTCAAGATAAAATATATACGAGGTATCTAGCTTACTATTGACTATATATGTATTGTGTCTTCTTTTTAGCTTGCAGAATTGTTTTCTATTCTTAAATGTTTTGCTTTTAAAGTCGTTACTGAAACATTTCAAACCACTTCTTTAGATGTGCAAAGGAGAACACGTGGGAAATGCTAACTATAATCAGTAAAGACAAAGTATCACTGAGAGAACATGGATTTTAGAAAAAGAATAGAAATCCTCTGAATCTCAAATTACAAGATTTTCATGTACAAATTCTATTTTAAACATAACAAGGAAGGGTACTTTCAAGAAAATTTGCACATTTTATTTATTCTCCAGTCCAACATTGAGCCCAGCTGAAAAAGACACACACACTATCCTCCCAGTGGTTGACTATTGAAGAGTTAAAGATGTAAGAATTAGAAACCCATATTAATTAAAGACCTGTAGAAGCTAAAGTGTTTGTTAAAGGCTACTTTCTGTGGTCATAAATACTAGGTCACTTACATTACAGTATCATTAACAAACAATCCCATAGTGAGAGATTTTAAAAATTTAAAGTAGACCCATATGCCTCTTTGTTAGCATACAAACTAAAATGTAGCTATTCACTGTATCTAATTACATTTACCTAATAAAGTTATCTAATTACAATTGCATTTAAAGTACTTCCGTTTAATATCCAGCACCATATTTATTTTGATCATAATTTAAAAATTGTTAAACAGAGTTTTATTAAGGTATTCAATACATTTATGATAAAAGCTATAGCTCTTGGACAAAAGGGAACCCTCCTACACTGTTGGTGGGAATGTAAATTGATACAGCCACTATGGAGAACAGTATGGAGGTTCCTTGAAAAACTAAAAATAGAGCTACCATATGATCCAGCAATCCCACTCCTGGTCATATATCCAGAGAAAACCATAATTCAAAAAGATACATGTACCCCAATGTTCATTGTAGCATTATTTACAATAGCCAAGACACGGAAGCAACCTAAATGTCCATCAACAAAGGAATGGATAAAGAAGATGTGGTACATACATACAATGGAATATTACTCGGCCATAAAAAAGAATGAAATAATGCCATTTGCAGAGACATGCATGGACCTACAGATTGTCATACTGAGTGAAGTAAGTCAAACAGAGAAAGACAAATATCATATGATATTACTTACATGTGGAATCTAAAAAAGTGGTACAAATGAACCTATTTACAAAACAAATAAAGTCACAGATATAGAAGACAAACTTATGGTTACCAAGGGAGAAAGGGGGTGGGAAGGGATAAATTGGGAGATTGGGATTGACATATACACACTACTATATATAAAATAGATAACTAATAAGAACCTACTGCATAGCACAGGGAACTCTACTCAATACTCTGTAATGACCTATAAGGGAATAGAATCTAAAAAAGAGTGAATATATGTATGTGTATAACTGATTCACTTTGCTGTACAGCAGAAACTAACACAACATTGTAAATCAAGTATACTCCAATAAAAATTAATTTAAAAAAAGAAATATTACAAAGGATAAAAAGACTTAACATGGAAAGATCTCACAAAAACTCATAAAAATACTATGGTTTCAAAATATAAATAAAAGAAAAATATGTACAACTAAAAAAAGAAAAATAAATGCTTGACACACAAAAAAGCTGTAGCTCTAAAATATAAAATAAATAATTGAATAAAATACTGTATGCTTTCCTCATTCTTACAGCATCAATCTATTTACGCCATCAATGTTCTACTTTTACATGCTTTAATTAAAATTAGCTTATATTGTAAGTTATTGATCATAATGGTTCACAAAGTTTTCAACTGTTCAACATGGGCAGTTAAGAAACTAAATAATTTGTCCAAAATTTTGAGATGAAAAGTATACTTTCAAAAAGATGGAGAGATACTAGTTTCAGATTTCTAAGACATACAACAAATAGGAAAGGGTGCCCAGATTAAGGAAACATAAAAGAAAGGTAAAAAAATGATCCAAAAGAAGAGAGAGAAGGGCTGGTTACCAGAGAGCATGAAAGATGAAAGCGTCTATGAAAGTTATTCTTGTCTTCAGTGCTTTGGTCAAACAAACCTTCTACTAAAGTGCTACAATGACGCTCAGATTCACTTTGTTATTAGCTGAGATTTCCTTTAACGCATCAGAAAATTCTATAATAAATATCTATTTCCCAAACATATCTTCAGATCTTCCCAAATGTAAATACTGTTACCTTCAATCATATTTTCTTATGTGCAGAGGATTTTTCACAGTCATGTATAGCTATAATTCCAAACAGCTCAACCTCATTCTTCAAAAATCATTTCAAGTTCCACATTATCTGTGAGACTTACTTATTAACAATAAGTGATATGGGATTTTATTTCAACTGTTCACAACTGTATTACAGCTGACCCTTGAAAAATATGGGGGTTAGGGGTGTGGACCCTCCATGCAGTCCACCAACCGCAGATCCTGTAGTACTATAGTACCAATTTATGGAAAAAAAATCAGTGTACAAGTAGACCCACGCAACTCAAACCCGTGTTGTTCAAGGGTCAACAGTAATTATCTATTGCTGTGTAAAAATTACTACAAACTTAGCAGCTTAAAGCAACATGGATATATTATCCTAAAACTTCAGATGTCTGGGCACAGGTGAGCTGGGTCATCTGCTCAGACTCTCACAAAGCTGCCATCAAGATGTCAGCGGGACTGTGTATTTTCTGGAGCTCCAGGTCCTCTTCCAAGCTCCTGTGACTGTAGGCAAAATTCAGTTCTTTGCATCTGTAGGATTGAAGGCTCCATTTTCTTTCTGGCTGTAGGCAAGGGCTTGTCTCAGCTCCCGAGACGCTGCATGCAGTTCTTTGCCACATGACAATTTCACAGGTCCTCTCAAAAGACATTAGCTTACTTCTTCAAGTCCAGCAGGATAAACTCTTGCTCCAGTTTGTTAAGATGGAGTCTTATATAACAAAACATATTCATAGCAATGACTGTTCCACCACCTTTGCCATATTCAGTTGGCTAGAAATAAGTCACAGGTTCTGCCCTCACTCAAGGGGAAGGGATTACACAAAAGTATGACTCATTATGGAGTCACCTTAGGATGTGTCCATCACAATAATTCCTAGGCTAAATTATTCCTAGGCTATAAACTCTGGAACCAGACTGCCTCAGTTTAAATTCTGGCTCTATCCTTACTAATTACTAATTATATCCATTTCTTCGTCTTAAAATGAGATTATAGCACCTCCTCTTAATGTTGTTGTGAGGATTATGTTAATATTTTTAAACTGCTTAGAAAAGTATCTAGCAAATAGGAAATTCTATTTAAGTTTGCATTAAGTAAATTAATATTTGAACATTTATATAAATTCCTAATAAGGGAATACATTTTTACCATCAAAGTTTTGTACATTGTGACTGTAAAAACGTATATTGTCATTTCTCTGAATGACTCACATTTGCATATGTGCAAATGTGTGCTCTACCAACCACTGTAACAACATGGAAATTCCTAAAGAACATTTAAATTAGCTAACAAAGATCAAAATATGAAATAATGTGCAAAAGAGCAGTCAATAAATATGTTAAGTAATCATGATGGTAATTGAAATCCACAGTTACAATTCAGTAAGTTATGGATCAACTTCTGCTAATCACCAGCCTCAGAAACTTACCTCTGCTTTCTATCACACAATTCACAAATGCTTAACTTCTCAAATATTGCCATTTGGTGATGAGTGATACTTCCACCCTTTTAATTACCTTCCATGAGCTGACTAAAAAATCAGGCAGATGCCCACAGAGAATTACACAAATACCAAGTGCTAGAGATCAGGGAAAATACCCATCCTTTGGGATGTTGATCAGAACTTGAGATGCAATGGACTCATCTACGAGGTAAGTCCGTCTGAACAAACACTCTTAGAGGGTTTCTCCAAGATAGGCTGACAAAAATTAGATGACTTTATTTTACAGAATTACAAAATGTGATACTCAGAAGAGATCATAGAAGTCTAGTGCAAAATGCCTTTTTAAAAATCATTTTTCACCAATAAATCAGAGATCTGAACTTCAGACAGATAAGCAGGCTGTTTAAGCTCACAAATAGCAGCAGAGACAAAGAACAACTTGGATCTGTCAACACTGAAACCAGAGCAGCCCAGCAGGGACCATATTGCTTTCTAAGGAGAGTTTTGGAAATTTGTGGGGGACTTTTTCGTTGGAACAACAATTTGAGACATTGCTATCAAGTGTGGACAGGGGTTTTGTTTGTTAGTCATCCTGCAATAATGAAGAATGCTATTGCATATTGCGAGACTTTTTCTAAAAATTCATAAAAATTAAAAACTTGTGACTAGATCTAATCTTATTTCATATATATAGTCTAAAATATTTTTCATGGTTTCAGTATATACTCAGCCAGGATACTGTATATCAAGGTAATATTTATTTTCTTCAGAACTTGTCTAATTTTTATCATTTTGGGAAATAGCACTAATAATGGCTCATTTATTACTGTATTTTTAGCTATCATATTTATAGTTAGTCTATAAGTAGGGCATTACATGACTACTTCATAAGATCTTCTAATTTAGTCATGACGAATAATTTACATTTTATACTACATTGATTTTTAAAAATTATATATCAACATATCTAAGAATTTCATTTCATATTAATAAAGGGAGAACTACAAAATATTTGCTATAAACAGTGGACTTATGTCTCATGGGGCTAAGAAACACTCGGCCTAGTCATTTCCTCTTAGGATTAATTCTAAATTAGCTTACACAGTGGAAAGAGGTGTTTTTCAGGTTTTACAAATGACAGTTCTACAAGATAAGTCACTGAGTAGTTAACATCTAGGGTTTTTTGTAGAAGTGTACAGGTATCAAGGAAAAAAAGTATTGTATACATGAAAATTCCAATTTCTAAAGGCTCTGGAGCCATGTGCTTCACAACATCATTGTCTTTAAAGGTGTTAAAATCCTGAGCAAAAATACAAGCAAGGATATGTTAAATCTCTATTACTCAGAACTGTTGAGCAATGGGACACCTGGCTAATGGTATATAGCAGAAAATTACGCATTAATTAGAGAACTGCAACTGGTTGAGAATTTTAAAATTGTTTTTCTATTTTAAGATTTTTTTTCTTATTTCAAGAAAAAATACATGTTCAATGAACAAAGCTTAAACCATACAAAAAAGTATAAATGAGAAAATGAAAATCTTATAACTAACCCCCGGAAATAACCACTGATAATATTTTGGGATGTGTGTATATATATATATATTCACATATATATGTACTATATAGAATATATACATATTTCTAGTAACTTTCCTGTGAAAAATCAAGGAGCTTAAGCAAAACTTACATGTTATTGAAACAGTGTTTTATAACTTGCATTACTGACTTACCTAAATATTCTAGGTTATTCTGCTGTTTATTTATGCTATAATTTATTTAACCAGTTTCCTTTCCCATGGTTACTTAGGATGATTCCTCATCTGTGATGTGAGAAAACATAAGAATCCATATATCTAATCACCTAATTCATAATAGGACAACAATAAGTTGAACCAGAGAAGCAGCTATCTTTAGATGAGAAAAATAAAGGTAGTTTAAATCTCTTTTCCACTCCCTTCAAAATCCCACCAAAAGTGAAGTGTTACCTGTGTGTGCATGTGTATGTGTGTGTGTGTGTGGTGGGGGGTGTTTGCAGGGATAGATTCTAGAAAAATTGGAATAAGCCTTCCTGTAAGAAAACTCCCCAGAAACTAGGAACATTTCTGTGCCAACCTAGAAGTGTAAATGGCTACTGTGTAATCCTTTGATTTTCTTAAATTATTTTTAGAAGACAAAAGACATAGAAACCACTTTTCTATTATTTTAATAACCTTTCTGAACTCTTGGGAGATAAACTTCCATCCCTGTTTTTCCCCTTATGCTCCTTAGTCCTCTTGACTAAGCTCACCCTGCATTATGCAAATAGATTCCTATAGAGTGAAAGTCCGGTTAGGGTCCAACTCCGCAAATAATGGTTAAAATGAGTATATTAGAATATTTACAGCTTCAAGTAGCAAAAAAAACAAACAAAAAAGGATTAAGTAGAATAGAAAGTTACTATCTCACTTGGTCAAGAGGCAGAAAGGGCTCCAGATATAGTAAATTAATTAATCAAATACCAAATGCATTTATTAATAAGTTTAATGAAGTTATTTAACATTATTTAATATTTTAATTTAATAATATAATATAAATTAAAAATTCTTGGCTAGGGAATAGAATTATCATAATTGGCCTAAACTAGTTATTATCCACCCATTGGAACTGGGGATAGGGTCAGTTTCCCATGAAGTATATGCTATGTGGAGTAATGACGTATATCTCAACAACATCAGGGTTCTGGTAGCAGAGAAAGGATGTTCAAGCAACAACCAGTAGTGTCTACTTCAAGCAGAGTGACTATACGTCTTCACCGAAGACAACTCCAAGGCACACCTGTTGTCTAAGGTAAATAATAATATTAATAATAATAATACTCTCAAAAATGTCCTGGATGATGTATAATACAGCTGTCTAGCTACTAGTTGTATATTTTTAAGATTTCAGAATTAACTTCTAACGTACCTTTGTTACAATTATAAAGGAAAATTGCTAAACCTACAGTGAAAATAAAAATAAGGTTTCAGGATCCATAGCCTAATAAAATTTTAGAGTAATTATGAAGCAATCCCTTTATATTGACTGAGACAATCATTACAACTCAATCTCACCAACTTCTTAAACAGATTTTATGGATTCTTACTAAAATTTTCATACCTTAGTCCATGTTTTTCCATTTGAAAGAAGTGCTTTATTTAAAAATATATTCTATAATTCAGAAGTTAACTCATTTGGACTGTGCTAGCCTCCAAGCATTTAATATACAGAGCTATAAACTGCATCATAAACCTCTTCATGCTTAAATACACACTGCATTTTGGGCCATAAGTAAGAACCACAAGAGAAGAAGGGCTATTCAACAGTCCTGGGCAACAGAGCATTAAAGGGCTTTGGACCTAGTATGCCTTAGCTCATATCCTAGTTCTGCCACACATGAACTGTGCAACTCTCTGGGCCCCACTCCTTCACCTGTAAAATGGGGACAATGATGTTCTCTACCTCAGAAGTATCTAACTCATAGGTTGTGAGAATTAAAAGAGTTAATACTGGTGAATCGTAGAAGAGTATCCAGTACTAAATAATCTAAATGTCAGCTATCATCATCATCATCATCATCATCATCATCATCATCATCCCCATCATCATCATGTGGCACTCAGGCTACTGTCTGAGGGACCAGATTCTAATGCTAGAAGAAAACATACAATCTCAAAACTAGTCATGTAAAGAGACAATAAAGTATTATGAAAAGTAGAATTAAGTGCAAAGGAACAAAAGGTGACCAGAGAGAAAAAGTAGGGTATAAAGAAATCAAGGGTGGGATCAGAAACAGACTCACTAAATGTACCTCTTTACTACAAGTTCCTCTCATTTGCAGTTTGGCATGTTGCTAAATGTCTAGAATAGATTTTTAAGGGACTAAGGCTTCTCAGTCTCAGTGTAATGCTCTCCTCATTTCAAGAAAACTTCTTTACACATGATTTTCTGAAGGCAAGTTCACAATGAAAACCAAAATGTCAAAGGAGATAAATGGTTGGAGTCCAGAGTAAATGAGATGCAGTTCTGGAGAGAGGAATGAACTTTAACATTTCTGGTTAATCAGAGAGAAAAATGTACAGACTATAACAATGAAGAAAACAAATATAAAATGTAAGGGCACTAGAACACTAAGAATATAAAATTATTTAACAAATATTGGGTAGCTGATTATACTTATAGCCTTGCTATATGAGGAAAACTGAAATGTAGTAACTTCTCTTTGAGTTCACTCACAAGAGAACATGAAGCATGTTTATTCCATTCAGGCTTGCATGCTCTCAGAGTCACCCTGAACCCTACTGAACCCTATGGAGGAAAAAGGGTCACATTTATGGTTAAGAATCAAGCAATTATTAACTGATAATATTACTTAAGAGGTCAAGAAAGTGTGTCAAAGATTTCTTTAAGATGGCTTATTGCTAATATGAGAGTGTCATGTATGCTTTACATCTAACTGATGACAGTCAAAATCATTATGGCATAAATAGTTCATAGTTGTGAGAACTGATAAAACTATTGGGTACCCAGAGACAAGAAAACATGTATTTAACGACTATAACTAAAATTAAGCATGAATCATTACCTGAGAAATAAATGAATAAAATATATTAGCAGATTTTTTTAATGAACTAAATATTTAACAGGGTATAAACTGAAGTTATCTTGAATTTGGAGAAGCCACAAGAGAAATTACAGAAGAAATTATTAACGTGACAGATTCTTTATAACGTAGAAGAGAAACGCTGTCTTTAATTAGCAAGTTCAGAAACTTTTCTAACAAAACCCTTTTATTGATTTTTCTTCTATAAATATTTACTTTTAATCTGACCCAGGCAATCAAATAAGAGATCTTCATTTCCCTGCATCAGTCTTCCCACACATTTTCACACAGGTGCTCAGATCCTTGTATTTTACAAATTAAATATGTCAATACATGTTATCATGGCATCATATGCTACTGTCATTAAAACCTCATAGAATTCCAGATGCTAAGGTCACTCTAACTTCTTTATTCCTCCCCAAGATTATTTCAGATGATAATATATACAAAATAAATATTTTAAAATTCTTTATATAAACCTAACACTTGTATTCAAAAAAGAAAAAAAAAATCACAGGACAGTGTCCAAAAAAGGGTGTTCTCATGTGAACACATACTCTTAATTAATGAATAAAACACTCAAGATCACTCGCATCTTTTAGTAGACTAAGGTTTACTGTTATTTTCCAACTAGAGTGCGCTTTGGCAAATCCATTCATTTGTGTTGTTTATTAAATTCTCTGAGGCTAATGATCCATGCATTTAAGTGTCAGAAAAAGACAAAGAAAAAATCATCACAGTATTGTAGTCTCAAAAGTTCTTATCCATATTACTTTCATGCAGAGGACCCACTGTTTAAGACCAAAAATAAAATGGCAATTGAGACTTATGCTTAACATTTAATTGTATGGACAAGAATGAATATTTAGGCCCAATATAACAAGAATATTTTTCCCTTGATATACTGAACATGAGAAGTATTCACATCTGTTTCACTGCTTTGCCTTCTTCATGGGCTTAAACCTGCCAAATTATTCCATTTGATTTCAGAGAATTCTCATATGGCAATCTATTTTATTTACTTTATCTTCAATAAAATGGTTCAGTGAGCATTAGCAACTCTGAGACACAGGTTTCAATCAGTCTTCAGGCAAAGGCGTCAATCTATATTAGACCTACTGTGCTCTGAGTTGCAGCTAGAAAGTTGGATAAGGCAGAGCAACGGCAAAAATGTGAGCGAGGCCTAATAAAGCCACAGTGAAGAGAAAGAAAGCTCTCCCCAGGCTATCACAAGCATCGCTTACACAATACCAGGTGTTGGGTTCAATAAATGAAGAACTCCTTAATAAGACTGACAGCTAAAAGGAGGCTTCAGACTCTAACTTTATTTTACATGACACCTACAGTAATAGTCGTCTGTACTCCAGCAGCCAATAGTAAAAACTTGAAATGCCAACAGTTAAAAATGAAGTTCCATATTCACCCCTCGGATATTATAGAGGGGAAAAAAAACTAAAAACATTCAAGCTGCATAGTATTTCTTCTATAACATTTTTATGCAATCACTAATACAACAGTAGTTTCAGTGGACCCTTCCTTACAAATTTGTATGACATTTTAAATATAGCTGCTGGATTAGATTTTAACCACAAAATAGTCAGTACGTTTGAGCAACAACTCATTTTGGAAAATGATATCATTAAAGACTAATTCCAAGAAATGTGGGGCAGTCCTGTTAGATGCCGTGAAAATGTCTCCCAAAGTACAAACTTTGTAATAACTGATGCTGGTTCATATTTGATATGGGCTGTAAAAAGCAGATTATTGTAATGGTGCTCTTCCCAGCAAATAAGACCATAACAAAAGTACCTAATGTTCAGTTGAATTGAAAAGCAGGCCAGTTAAAAATCCATATTTTGCTATTTTGTATAATGGTATCAAAAATTTTACTAGTGGATCACTCCAACCCACAAATTAAAAATTATAAATGTAAACTCTCTTTTTTATAGGAACAAATTTCCATTTTTTCCTTTTTTTTAAATATAATGCTGTATTTTTGCCCAGGTTCTATCATCACAGTATAATCAATAGGAGGAAAATTTGGAATGACGGTTTAATGTGAATTTATACAAAAATGTTGTTCTATTACTTGCTGATACATACTTCTCAACTCATTTTTCTGGAGACCAAATGTATTATTTTTCTAATTTAACATTTCAAAATACAGCACCCCAATTACGTGTACATACATCTAGATGTTTTCATGTAACGCTATTCTTTACAACTCTATAAGGACATTAAAGGAGAAGAATGGAAAACTAGCATGACAGATTAGTAGAATAGATTCTTCGAACTCAGATTCTGTAAAGGTAAGAGTGTTTTTAACTATTCCAAACAGCTCTTCTATAAGAAAACCAGTACCAGACCAGCACCCAGACCTACCCAGTCCTGAGGAACTCTCCAACACTAATGTGATCAATGAACAAGAGACTAAAAGTGGCCTCTGCATATTATAAAATTAGTATTCCAGGGGAAACCTAAACATTTCACATTTTCTTCTCACTTGGCTCACTTTCTTGTAAACATGCATGCCTACCCCATTACATTTACTTTAGAGACCACATATTCAGTATACCATTAATCCTTGTATTCCCTGCAAAGTCCAGGCCAGTAGTGAAATTAGTGGAAATAATTTTTAGGGGTAATATATTATAAAATGTATTAATTATCTACTGCTACATAACAAATTACCTCCAAATTTAGCAGGTTTTGACAAAAAAGCACATTTATTATGTCACACATTTTCTGAGGATCAGGAATCCAGGAGTAGTTCAGCTGGGTGGCTTAGGCTCAGGGTTCCTCAAGAAGATGCAGGGTATTGCCAGTTCCTCCACGTCTATTGGCAAGAGGGCATAGATCCTCACCACATGAACCTCTCCAAGGCAACTAGCCTCCCCCAGAACAGGTCATGAGACTGAGAGTGAGAGACAGAGTGAAAGAGAGAGAGGGAGAAAGGGAAGGAGGGAGGAAGGGAGGGAAGGAGGAAAGGAGAGAGAGAGAAAGAGAGAAAGAAAGGGAAGGAGAGAGGGAGGGAAGGAGGAAGAGAGAGAGAGTGAAAGAGAGAGAAAGAGAGGAAGGGAGGGAAAGAGGGAGGAAGGGAAGGAAGGAGGAAGGAAGAGGGAGAAAGGGGAGGAGGAAGGAAGGGAGGGAAGGAGGAAGGGAAAAAGAGAGAGAGAGAGAGAGAGAGGAAGAAACAGAGAGAAAAAGAAACAAGTAAGAACACCCGAAACAGATGTCCTAATATCTTGTATAACCCAATCTGAAAAGCAAAATCCCATCACTTGTACCATATTCTATTCTATCAGCAAGAAGGAGCAACTCTGGTAAATGTGGGAGGGAAAAATACAGTTGTATGAAAACTAGGAGATGAGGATCATTAAGGACCATTTTAGAGGCTGCCTACCACAGCCCACCCTCTGGACCATAATCATTCACATTCTTCCCATGTGCAATCAGTTCCAAATATGTAAGTTGTACTGGATTCCTAAAGGTCATTTAAGGGTTGATTGAGGTACACTTCAGATTACTGAGTCAGTGTAAGAGTGGATAATTTATAAAGAATATCCTTTGAAATATGATTCTCAAATCAACCGCTGTTCTGAATCAAGGAGGTATTTCATATATTTAGAGAATATTTTTTAAGATACTATTTTGTGCAAGGCTACAGGAAATATACACATGATATTATGCAGGAAAAGTCCTGGGTTGGCTAAAAAGGAGGAAAGAAACAGGAAGTAGGTAATGGAAGAAGTAGAGATGTAAATGTGCTTTACAGGCATGGAGAAAGGGAAAGAAGCAGTAGGATATGCATTGACAAAGATGTGGGCAAGTGTAAGGCACGTAGTTCAAGGTATACATATCAGTGTAATGGGGAGGAAATGTCGGATACTGGGGTTTCGTCAGATCCTGGAGAGTATTAAATACCAGGGCAGGCTGTTTTAGTCTGGTGGTTAGCCAGCTTAAAATAATGTATCAGTAATAGGCAGGGAGGAATGGCCTGTTGGGATTTATACTGTGAACATAACTGAGAATAAAATTTTACAGTTAGTGACAATATTCCTTTTTTATTAAATCTTACATAATTGTAAAAAACCCTAAAATAATAGGTTAAATGAATTTTAAATTAAGAAATTCAACATGCTGTGGCAGACAGACTCTAGTGTGGTCCCCACATTCACGCCCTGTATAATTCCCTCCCCTTGCATGTAGGGAGGACTGTGACTGGCTTCTAACTAACAGAATATGGCAAAGCTTATGGGATGTTATTTCAATGGTTATGTTAATACATATACACACACATACATATATGGCTCCATTTTGCCAGCATTTAGTAGGAACTCTCCTACTGACTTTAAAGAAGCAAGCAACTATGATGGGAACTGCATATGGAGCGGGCCACATGGCTGGGAACTGTGGATAACCTCTATGACCTGAGGATCTCAGTCCTACAAATGCAATGAACTAGATTCAGCCAAAGCCCAGTAAGTTTGGAAGAGGATCCTGAACTCCAAATGAAAATGCAGCCTGGCCAATATTTTGAGTAGCCTTGTAAGATCCTGAGCTAAACCATAAGCCATGCCTGGACTCCTGACCTGTGGAAACTGTTAAGGTAATAAATATATGTCGTTTTAAGCTTTAAAATATGTAACATTTTATATAGCAATCAAAAACTAATACACATGCTAATCAAATCACAGAATGTACATTTACAAATGAGCTCCTTTTTACCATTTCATGGACCAAAGTTAGAATGCTATTCTGGATACTGACCAGGTGGCCTGGATAATAAATACAGTCAAACTTTGAGATTAATATAATGGGGAACAAAACAACAGCTAACTTAAAAAAAAATGCTTACTATGGCCTTTAAATGTATTCAAACATTTAGTCCTCAAATCAATTCTATAAAGTAAACCGATTCTCCTTTTTCCAGATTCAGAAATTAAGTGTTAGAGAGTTAAATGACTTGTCCAAGGTTTCACATACGGTAGGTTTGTTTTGGAACCATAATTCAAATCTAGGCAATCTGATTTCCAAGCTTACATTCTCAACAGCTACACTCTATAGCCTCTTTGTTTACAGTCTTATTCACTCTGTTTCATTTTGCCAAGAAATGTATGCACACCATGTATTTGAACACTTGCCCAGCCCCTCCTAGGCCAAATTATCTTCCTGTACAGTTCATTTACTTTTCAATAATTTGAAAATTAGAGCAAATATTTTGTCAGGTATGATGCCTAATTTTTAGCAAGTGTTTATGAAACTTACAGCAATTTTCTATAAGTATGTGAATGAAGTTTATTTCTACTCCACTGAAATAACTAAAACTGATCTTTTATTTGGATTTAATATTCTTACAATTGAAACTCTGGAAATAATTGTAAATATCATAAAGTAAAATATACACATACATATACACACTCAACTAACCATTTACCCATATACACAAACACTCTCAGTTGGAAGTTGTGTGAAATATTTTAGTTCCCGTTTCAGAAGTATAACCTAGGTCAGGTTCTGTAACCTCTCTGAGATGTAAAATGCGGATAATTGTTTGAAAATAGGAAGATTCAACCGAGTATTTACTTTAGGGATTTCTAGGGGAAAGGAACAGAGGAGTGGTAAGGGAAGAAGAAAATTAGTATTTCTTGAAAATGGCTATGTATTTTCATACATACACAATTATGTACCTTCTGGGAAAAAGACTCTATTTTCTAAAAGTCATTTCTTTCATGGTTCCATGATGTTCACTGTCAGGCAACTCTTACTTATAAACCTAAAATCCCCCGGCTATTACTAAAACAAATGTCCTGTTACTACTCAACAAATGAGAATTTAAATATAAAAGGTCTTACAAAGATGGGATATATCAATATAACCATTGTCTACAGTAAGCATAAATCACTAACTCAGAAAAAAGAAAGATTGAGCGTAGGCAGGTATGGGTTCTAATAACACGTAACAGTTCATTATTAGCTATAAAATCACAACAAGCTATACTACTTTTTCCAAGTCATTGAAATTCTTTGTCTTTTAGTTTCTCCACTTACTAAACAATGAATAATAATGTCAACCTTACTTACATCATAAGCAATGGAAGAGTAAAATTAATAAGTTTAATGAAAGAGCAAAATGAAGTAAAAAGTTGCCAAAGTGTTTCAAAAATCTTAAATGCTAAATAAATGCGGAATCGTTTTGTTTGTATGCCTGACAAAATTATAAAGTTCGTATAGAACAATAAAAATTCCATAGGCAAAACAGTACCTGAGAAATAATTGACTATATAATTCAAGCACATTGACAAAAATCTCTCAGGGAAGATATGGGGTCTCTTTCTAGAGAAAGTTTTAGAAAATGTTAAGAGCAATGCAGTCATCACAGTGAGGATCCTGAGACCTGTCCTACGCTTATGGTGAACCCCTTGATAAAGAATTCTGGTGAGGATCCTGAGACACTTCCTACACTTATGGTAAACTCCCTTGATAAAGAATTCTGGGGTGGAATGGGCAAGAAAAAAAAAGAAATCTGAAGAAGTCAGGGCACCACGGTTCCCCTCTTTGGGGGTAAAGACTGGAGAGAAAAATGATGTAAACTCATCTAGAATTTCTTTCAGTTTTCTTTTTATAAGTATATTATTACAGATTTGGCCACCTATCACACACTGCTTGATTGATACCATAGTCAAGAATGACACTGAAAAACTAATTTCAACGAAACATTATAGAGTAAGAGCGGGAGATAAACTCTGCATTTCTTGGAAATGCAACTCATGCTGTCTTTGTGGTCCTTATTTTATACCAAACAATGGATTTAATGTTCTCTAAATTGACATTGTAAATATCAAGGAAAACTACCATTAGATTCAAAGAAGTATAACATTAAAAAGTAAACAAATGCTTTCTAAACAGCTGACTTGCTAGGTCTCAAAAAGTTTATTTAAAAAAATCAAACTTTCAAGAAAAAATCATTAGTAGTATTCTACTCTTTAGTTGCTGACATTTCTAGATCCTCCCAAAAACCTCAGTATCACCTGGGTCTTAATAAAATAATATTGAAAACATCAGTATTAAAGGCCAGCAAAATGGTAACAGAAAATACTCCAAGCACTTTTCTTGTCTAGTAATTTCCTTTCAGTATTTCAAAACCAAATTCACATTCCGCGTAAATTTGTGTTAATTTTCAAAAAACAAAGTGAGACCAGTTTTAAAAGGAAGCAGGAGCACAGCAAGGCGTGAAATGAAAAGCCCAAGAGAAGAGACAGTGGTAAAAACTGCGATTGCCATCCCTGATATGTCTCTATGGTTCACTGATAATGTTTTTAACCTTTGGGCAAAGATATTTAACCCAAAAATTAAAGGACAAAATAAGTATTAGAAAAACAAAATAAGCACAACGAACAAAAGAGACTTATCACCGAAAGACCACTTACCTATTTCTTGCAGATCTTCCGCAAGACTTTCGAGTCAACCTTGATATGGAGCCCTAGGTAAATTCAATCCCAGCATCACATTAGAGTAGCCCTGTTAACAGAGACAAATAATTGTCACTGCTTTGAAAATTAAGTTTGCATTTGTGTCCCAATTAGTTCCATGACTTCATAGAACATAAAACACATTCAACCTCAAATAAGCATAATGCATTCATTGCTTTATGACTCTTCAAACGTGTATAAAATTACTTTTCTACATTTTAATTTAGAGAACTTCAAATCCATTGTTTGGTACAAGGCAAGGACTGCAGAAGCAGCACTAGATGCATTTCTAAGAAATGCAGATTTTACTTCCGATCTTACATTGATTTGCCAAGTTTAAACTTTTAATGATTAAATTTTGCAATTTATAGAATAAAATCATTTATGTCTCAAGGTTCCCAACTAAAAACATGGCTGATTTCAACTGCCTCTTCAGCACATACTTAATGAGCTTTGTAGGCCTTTCCACTATTAACAAATTGGTAGTAAGCATTTTCGCCTTATAATCACAATGTAAGGGTTATTACCCTAATACTTATTTGAATTTATATTTTCCAGACCCATTTCCTATTTAACCACTCTCTTTTCTAGTCTCTTACTTCTTTAATCTGAATGATTTAGCTCATACATTTCTTAGGCTAAAATAAGTGTTCTGAAGTTCCAACAAAATGATAGGACTTAGTGTATAGATAGTAAATGGACTTCGACTCATAAAACAACTCTGGTAGGGACCACACAAAAAGCTATAGGGAGACTAAATCTAAGTCTACTACAGGAAAGAGTACTGTGTTCAATTAGCAATGTCTGCCACAGGCATTGAAAATGATGAATGACATCATATGCCATATCTGTTGAACATTTAGGCATGTCAGTAATTTTATTTAAATCACGTCCAAACACTTTTGGCTAAAAATCCTTTCTTCCAATGCAATCTTAGTGAGAGGTCAATTAATTAAACAGATAGAAATGAGACATTCTGGTTGAATCAGGACCCCAAATACGCAGTTCCACCACTATTCTCTCCCCAGTTGCCTTGGAGGTATTCCACGAAGCTTTAGTTATACTGCAAAGCATAACTTGAAATCATTATTTTAGTTAATCTTAAGTATTAGGTAACTCAAAGTCACAGAAATGTAGGTAATTCAAACTCCTGTTGTTAACATTCTAGCATTCTTCCTCTATTGCTTCTGTTCTCTATATTTCTCTCAATGACAAAATTTTGCATAGGAGCAGGCTCCACCCTTGACTTTCCTTGCGTTACTCTTTCTTCCATAATTATTTCTTGCCTGCTACATGCCACCAGAAGATTTCTTATTAAAATGTAGCAGACATTTAGACATTAAAATTAATGTCTAAATTATTTCCTAACTCCATATTGGCTTATTTTCCCCCTTCCTGTATTCATGGATATCAATTTTTCCTAACTCAATCTATAAGTTCTAGATTTTTAAAGAAAACCTAAAAACACATTTTAAAGTATATGCTATAAAAGGTCTATCATTATCAAAGGTAAATTAAAAAATGAAGGGCAAAGAGAAGGAACCCACTCTACCAAACGTTAGGATACACTACAAGGCCAGGGACAGACACTGAGATATAGAGTTCAGAAATAAATCCACATATCAATGCTAACTTTATGTATGATAAGGATGATATCAAAAGTAAAAGAAAAGGTTGCTATTGACTTATTGTATGGAGAAAGAAAAACAGTCTCAGAATATGGCAAAAAGTAAACTTAGCTCCTTATTTCACACCATATACAAATTTGGATTCCACCTAGATTAAAGAGTTTTATATGTGAAAGTTATCTTTTCAAAGCTAATAGAAAATATTTAGGCGAGTCTTTCTGAGAATTAGAAGTAAAAAGCAATTCTGAAACAAGACCCAAAAAGCATAAATAATGAGGCATAAAATTGATGGATTTGGCTAAGTCAAAATGAGAATTTTTCAGTGAATAATACCATAGGTAAATTTCACAGATAAACTGAGAGAAGACCTAACACAAACAAGGAATCAATATTAGAATAAATACTCAGAGGAAGCTAATAGAAAAATAAGCAAAAATCTTAAAACGGTATACTTTCTTAGAAGGGGAAGACAGAATAGCTCTCAAGTATAGTTTAAAATGCTCAGAATCACTTGTTATCAAGAAGGTGCAAATTAAAAACCAATGAGACACCACTTGTCATCAGAATAGCATAAATTTGAATGCTGGATTCTACCCAGTGTTGGCAAGAATGCAAAAAGACAAGCACTCCCTTGTTTACTGCTGATGCAAGCATAAACAATACAGCTATTCTTAAAAGCAGTCTGGAAGACCTAAAATGTCAACCTGTTTTTTATGGACCCAAAACACCCTGTGCTGAGCTCTAGTATAGCATGTATCAGCTTAGTTTTAATTTCACTTTTTTATTGACATGCCTTTCTCTCCCACTAATTTCTCCATTTTCATTAATCAAAATTAATGTTGAAAACTGATAAATCAAGAAATAGCAATAAGAATATCATTTAATACTATGGGTGTAAGCACCAGAAACGTGTTGCCTCTGTGTAGCTGGACTGCACAGTGGGAAGGTACAAGGCAGAGGTCTGCTATTTTTCATTATAATAAGCCTTCTGTTTTATTTGATTTTTTTAACTCTGTGCATGTATTTCTTTGACCAAAGTCAATTTTAAATAAAAAAGAAAAAGCAGGAAGCTAATATTAAAAATAAACAAAGAACATATCATCATTGCAGCATATAGATTTTATTTTAATAAGCATATATTATTTTAGTAACTTAAACCTCAAGAAAAAAACAAACCATGTCATGGACTATTGATCACAGTGATCATAATGATCACTTAATTATGTACCAAATGATAACTTAAGAATCAAATGATCACTTAACTGGATAAGGGGGAAAAAGTTTAATTTAAAAAAAAAAAAAAAAAAAAGAAACAAAAAAACCCTTAAGCCAGTAAAGAAAACTAAGAAATTGGAAAAGGCAAAAGCAGAGCCAGAGAGGCAAATTAGGATTCTCTTACATTTACACATTCACATGCGTGGATTGGTTGCTGACTCTATGCCAGGCACTCTCCGGGCTCTGAGGTAAAGCCACAGCCCTGCTCTCATGTAGTGCGCAGTACAATGAGGAATATGTAAAGGATGATGATTTCAGTGTGTTGAGAAATATGACGTGTGTATGTGTGTGTGTGTGTATATACACACAGGGGCAGCATCCAGGTTAAGCTAAGACACTCAAAGATGTCCTGGATAAAAGTTCACAATTACAAACACTCCCTTTTCTAATTTCGTCTAGCTTTTTAAACTGGATTACAAATTTATTTAAGGTTTTCTGTGGTAGGAGAGGACAGCATCACTCAAACATTCCCAGAGAGTTTGAACTGTCTTATTTTCAGGAACTCTATTAGATGAAGTGAACAATTACTAGGTGGTTTAATTTTGCTGTATTTATATTTTCCTAGGAACTCCTGGATGCTCAAGAAAGAGATTTAGTTTTCTAATGTGTTACTTGGAACTCTTTGTTTCTACTCTCCTGTCTTTTAATTAACAAAAATGAAGATATGTCCTAAAAGAAATACTATCATTCAATTGTTTTCTAAACAAGAGAAAAAAATACATTGTGCAAACCTTAAGTTTAAAAACAAGTGTCTTTTGAATTCTACTGCAAAATAGCATAATACAAAATCCTCTGTCTAGTGAACATCACAATTTGGAAAAATAAACTCAAAATCTGAAGTAAATAAACAAAATGCATTTGTTATATAGGTCATAATGTGTAATTGACATTTAAAAGTAAAAATTAGGGCTTCCCTGGTGGCGCAGTGGTTGAGAGTCCGTCTGCCGATGCAGGGGAC
>NC_041218.1:36217882-36219564 GCF_002837175.3 Physeter macrocephalus
CCTGTGCTCCGCAGCGGGAGAGGCCACAACAGTGAGAGGCCCGCGTACCACAAAAAAAAAAAAAAAAAAAAAAAAAAAAAAAAGTAAAAATTACACTAACATTTTAGATGCTGTTTTCACACAGATGTGGTTATAATTTTGAAAATTCAGCATAGGTCTTCTCAGAGAATGGTGAAACCTAAGAATTATTTTCTTATCTCAAAACAAACTAGCTAACTATAACCACAACTGAGAATGTAACAACTGACCATTGGTTACAAAGGTTGATAGTATAATCAACATTTCAGGGAAGAGAAAATAAACAACCAAACCCCAGCAGAGCAACAAACTCATAGGTTTAATTCCAGTTGTTGGGCAATGTGGATATACGCTAATAGTATAAAAGAAACAATCATAGGCTTTGGAGGAATGGGGAAAGGTTTTTAAAAATTATTCAGAAGGGAGTCCATATTCTATATGAATAGTTATTCCATTCCTACCAAAATTTATGAAGGGTTTGGAAGGTATTTTGCAACCGGCATTTTTCCTTTTTGCATCAGGCATTTACATGAGAGGAACATCATATCATTATCATTTTGTACAGATGTTGCAAGTATCAAGAAAGGACATAACTAAGATTTTTTAAAGCTGGTTCCGCAAAAGCTAAATGCTGTGAAACTGCCCACAGAAATATAGAGAGCTCACTACAATTAGCATTAATTAATTTAAAGGTAGAAGTAATGCTAGGTCAGTTACATAAAGGATTCTGCTCTCTTGGACTTCACTCAGAGCAAAAGTCAGAGCCACCGGGTGGAACTGTGTAAAAATACATGACCATATTTACACAAATACGTAAAAACACTTTAAAATCAAATTTCATTTGTTTCTATTCTTCATCGTAGTAAGAACATTTAACATGAGATCTTGGCTCAATAAATTTCTAAATGCACTACAGAGTACAGTTATCTGTAGGCATAATGCTGTACTGCAACTCTCTAAAATCTATTTATCCTGCATAACCAAATTTTATAACTGCTGAACAACAATGGTTAATTGCATAAAAGACTTTCTTCCTCTTCAATCATTGCAGTTACTGAACACCTCCTAAGTACCAGGTTTGCTATCTGCTGGAGACACAGAGATAAAAGATATTCTCTCTGCTGAAGGACTGGTTAAACATGCAGTAAATATGCTTCTGAATGAATGATATTCCCCAAAGCCAAAGATAGATCCTAAGTTAAAATGTGATACCGTGTAAGCAAAAGTAAGCATGGGGTGATACCAACTATAACAGCAATTTGTCTTGTGAAAATAATTATTTATGTGGCAGAAGTAGAAGGTGACACCTCTGTCTGAATTGGAACTAAATGCCCTTCTGAATTTCTCATGAAGTAACAAAAAGAATAATTCTTATATTCTAAAAGCTGGAGACTTTTGAGTATATCTAAATTTTTCTCTATGTTTTATAAAAAAATTACTGGAAGTAAATAATTTTGATGACATTGAAAGTTAGAAAAAAGGCTCATCAAGTGAGCATAACTCACTTTTCACACAACACATAACTTTCATAAAAAAAACTTTCGGGCTTCCCTGGTGGCGCAGTGGTTGAGAATCCGCCTGCCGATGCAGGGGACACGGGTTCGTGCCCGATCCGGGAAGATCCCACATGCCGCGGAGCGGCTGGGCCCGTGAGCCATGGCTGC
>NC_041218.1:36220182-36284747 GCF_002837175.3 Physeter macrocephalus
GATCCCACATGCCGCGGAGCGGCTGGGCCCGTGAGCCATGGCTGCTGAGCCTGTGCGTCCGGAGCCTGTGCTCCTCAATGGGAGAGGCCACAACAGTGAGAGGCCCACGTACCACAAAAAAAATAAAAATTAAAAATTAAAATTAAAAAAAAAAAAAAAACTTTCAAGCTTAGTGGAGATATTTTATAATAATAATTGTCAGTTATTTGAATGAGAACTATTAAAGTCATATAAATCATAAACATGCAAATATATGCTTCTATAAATCAAACTGAATAATAAATTCCAAACTAATATAAATACTGTTTACTATTTCTAACAGGTTGTGGAAGAAAGAAAAACCACACAGTACTCTTGACACCATTACTAATAGAGTAAAATATTAAAAATTGGAGAAGGGAAAAAAGCACTTCAGGCAATAAAATTAAAGTATGAATTCTGACCCTAAATTCAAAAACTTTTACAACCATAGGTAATAGGTTGAAAACAAGCTCCTGGGTTCAAACACAGGCTAGAGGTGACTTTAATTAGTTCTACAGAGGCATGTGTTCAGTGGGAGCTCAAAAAACAGCACTAAGTTAATAAAAGAGAATTTCTTCAAAAACCACTTTAGTTTTTATTGTTGTTTTTGACTGAGAGTATAAGACTAAATTAGAGGAAAACGGCAAAGAAAAATTCAAGAATGCTACTAGTAGAATTAGTAAAGCAGGTTTAAACACTCATATTACAAAGAACACATAGATCAGATTTCCTTTCACATACTTCATTGTAGTACAATGCCTAAGCCTTAAAAAAATGCATCAGACAAAAGGGCTTTCTTTCTGTTTCCTTTTATTCTCTTGCTCATCCCTTCCTATTATGGTAATTCCCTCCTTTCCGTTTTACTTGTATAAGAAAGTAAGTATGCTCATTCTTTTTGATGTTGACCAATACTTGTTTTTATTAATATCGATACCAAGTTTAATAGCAGATCAACATTTATGACCTTCAGAGAAAATCCCTGGATCTATAATTTGTTTATTTTCCTCTCCTATTTTCAGGGACAAGAAGGTCTCATTTTCAACAAAAATAACATAATGCTCAAGTCTGTAAACAGGGCTTGGAGAAGTAAGTGGACAACCTTAACGTGGATGAAAATGACTCTGCAGCTGCTTTCTTGATGCTGGAGATGCTTGGTCCATCTCTTTCAAACCAAAAGAAACATGATGCAGGCAATCTAGAGAACCAGAACTCCAACCTTAGGGAAAGCCTTTTAAAGGACGTAAGAAAGATTTAAGGTATTGGGAGTTGTATCCATAGCCACAACTATATAAGGAGTCTGATAACCCTGGATGACTTGGAAATTTCATGTTTTCTCAACCACTTGTCAAATGATTCCATCCCCAAATCCCTTCCCTGACAAATTCATAGTCCTAATCTTATACCAGTTCTCTTGGCTTCTACCACAATACAATGCATTTATCAATAAGGAGAATCCTCTACATATTGACGTTTGTCATAAAAATTTTTCAAGGGTAACACCAGCATATTGTCACCCAGGATACAGTATTTGTTTCATAAATGCTAAATTAATATTAAAACTACTTAAATTTACGAACTCTTACTTCCTGCCTATCCACAGCTTTTTATTTAATACTTCTGTTTTCTCAAATTGAATATTCAGCCGAAGTTCCACCAACACTGAGCTACTTCTATCATCTAACCTAATCTACCCAGAACCCAAAATTTAAAAAAAAATTTTTTTTCAGAAAATATAAGTTCTTGAATGAAATGCAACTTGAATTGAGCAATGTTTTTTTTTAACTTTTTATTTTATATTGGAGTATAGCCGATTAACAATGTTGTGATAGTTTCAGGTACACTGCAAAGAGACTCAGCCATACGTATACATGCATCCATTCTCCCCCAGACTCCCCTCCCATCCAGGCTGCCACAAAACATTGAGCTGAATTCCCTGTGCTATACAGGAGGTCCTTGTTGGTTATCCTTTTAAATACAGCAGTGTGTACATGTTGAGAGCAATGATTAAGAAAATCACTTCCACTGGAATGCACTGGGTCAAGCAATGGATTCTGAAGTCAATTTACTGTCAGCAAAGAAAATAAAGTCAGCAGGTAGGTTCAAAGAAGCTAGATCAGGTGAAGAAGTATGCCCATTTTAAAGTACTGAATCTCCCTTCAATTCTGCTTACTTCACAGTTGTACTTATTTCATCTGTTTACAGAAGCTATTCCATACATTTATTAAAGTAAAACAACACAGCTATGTAAGTTATGAAACAAAATGCTTTGATTGAATTTTCTTACATAATCTCATATCTAATTCAATACAGGTTGTTCAAATTTCAGGCTGGCAGCTTTAATAAAAACATTACCGTCTCTTTCTTTTTTTCTTCTTTCACTAAAAGAACAGTCATCATTTATCTGATAGCTATCTCTTATGTTGTTTATTTATTGCTGACAATAATTCTTAATCATCATTTGATTCTGGGAGTTTATTTTATTCTAGGCCCTGGGTGAATGCTTATAACTCTAAGATGAGATTCATATATAGGCCCCCAATGCATTCAAATCACTACGAAATACTCCATTTCATAGATAAAACTATTACTCCAATTCTTCTTTCTATTTTTAAAATCAAAAATTGGTGGATATTTTACCACCATACAGTGTGAAATAAAGCAAATTATCAGGGTCAACAAGTGATAAAATTTATGTGAGCTAAAAATCACAAAAGCATCATTAGTTTTAGAATTGAAAAAGAGATTGTGATTATATGAATATATTGCCAGAAACTTTACAAAACACTTTTTTCAAATATTCAAGTAAATACAACTTGCAAATTGACAGAGGAGAGCACCAACTTGACAGCGCTGTACCCTTTTCTGTGTATTTTTATTTAGATTAGAATCTGTAGGGAACTGGATTCCAAGTATAATCTGGTGGGTTTTTTCCTAATGGTTTTTACCCACAAAAACATATCTGTAGGCCAACATTTATTGAGGATTTATGATGTGTAAGCACTGCGCTTGGAGCTTCCCAGATACCAAACCAAACTGACAAGAAGCTCACCAGGTGTTCACAATAGTTAAACATATATCCCTGAAAATTCAGCAGGAAATCCAAAATCCCATTCTCATACAGTTTTCTGAATTATCTTAAAGTACTCTTCACAGCATATCAAGCCTAACATTTTACAAAACCATTTCAGGGGTACCATTTGAAGATCCACAGAAGTATACCAAAGACAAGAAAAAACTATTTGCAAGTATACTCACTTAGCTATTGAAAATGTTTCTCAATCAATTATTCAACCGTGCTAGATTCTTATTAACCAATATCAGTCTTCCTTACAAAGAACTTTCCTGATGAAGTGAATTATTTGTCAGTGTGTTCTAATTTCTAAGCACTTAGGTACCTATATGAAAGGGGAGAAACTAGTTAAACTCTTTATACTCTTAACGCGGCTGTATCCATCATTTCAAATGTTAATTTTAGCAACTCCACTATTTATTTTTATTTCCAAAACTTTCATAGAATTATTGGATTAACAAAGATTTATTGAGATATCTGGATACAATGTGTTTTTAAAAAATGTAAATAGCTTTCTCATTTGGCCTATTTATCTACAAAATCTCAGAGAATGTATTTAAAGAGACATACCTTATACATGGTTAGAGAACTGCTACAGTTATTTTTTGTGTGGGTCATGTTACATCATGGAATGAGAAAATTAACTTATCATTGAGTCAGTTATAGAAATAAGCATTCTAGATGAGCTAGCTATTTCTGTATTATATAAAGGAAAACTTATACTTGGGAGAATACAAATAAATATGGTTTACTTTCTGGAAAAATAAATAGTAACTTTAAAGTTTACTGAGATATTCAACTAGAGTATTTTAAAAATAAGTGGAGTTTCTGGCTGACTCTTCAAATACAACCCAGAAAATTCAACTTTACAGAATTATCTTTCCTTCCATTAAGACGGATCACAATTTTTCTTTTTTTTTTTTGGATCACAATTTTTTGCTTTTTGTTTTCTTGAGTTTTTTATTTGTAAATAAAAGTATCTGCCATAAGTAAGCTCTAAATATTTGTCTGAAATTGAATGAATGAATGAATGGTCATTACGTTAAAAACATATGGCTCTAGATTATAAAATGAAGTAATCTCTGATGGACAACCTTAAATGTATCCCTAATGCTGGTGGGGGGAAATATAATTCTGAAATGTCTGTTTTATTGACAGTCATGAACAACAGAAGGACCAAAAGGCTTTTAAAAATACATTAAAAAGAGTTGCATTAACTCATTTAAGAGATTCATATTAGTAGGATCACAATTTAATGGTATTAAAATAAATTCTGAAACAAACCAAGAGAATCATGTAATTTGCACATAAAATATAAACTGTTTAACTCAAGAATAATATGTACTAATAAATAAGGAAAAGGAGATGCTTAACTGTCACTTCTACTTTCTCATCCAGCATCTTTAATTTTCATTACAAATGTAAAACACTTTCCTTTTTACAGTTACTTTTGTCTCAAATAATTATTTTCTCTCTTTTTATCCCTATTCAAAATATCAACAGCATGACCCTCTAAACAACTTACAACTATATACTGGTCTGCTTGTATACCCCTGGGCATACCTGAAGCTCTAAACCATATCAAGCTCAGCAACTTGTATATAAAGTATATGCATTATTTGTTTATTTACCTAGAAGATCCACTGGTATTTAAGGTTCAGATAAACAGTTATATGTCAATTATATCTAAATACAAAAGGTACAGATAAACACAATAAGCTAGTGTTGTCTTTATATAGTATTTAATCATTGGTCTGATTGCTCCAAAATAAAGGGAGAATTATTTTGTCCTCAATTGTTGATCATAATTCCTTTATAATACACATTCAATATAATACATACTCAACACAAGCAAAATTTTACTTCCCCTAATTTATTTTTATGCCTCCCTTAATTTAGCACTACTACTAATCTATAGCAGTGGATATCAAGAAACAAACACTGGAAAATAATCCCCTCACAGACACACATACACATAGTCCTGAGTAGTCCTACAAATGATTTTTCCAATTTTCTCTTTAAAAGCAATAATAGTGCTACAGCATCACAGTACTGAAAATGAGTGACCTACTGACATAGAAGCTGTGCCTTCTGTGGATACTTTGTGAGTCTGAAATTGATTTTCTTCATTTTAGCCTGTGAGGGATGTAGACATTACCCATCATCAGAGTGAGTAGTGGCACTAACAGAACACATTAAAGAAACAACAACTGTAAGAAAGTCAGAAGCAATAGTTCTAGGATCACTTCCCAGCAAAAAAAGAACTGGCTGTTTGCACCCACTATGCTGTTTCTTAAAACGCTATATCTATATTCTGACAGATGTTGTATTTTTGTTGACAAACAAAGTCTAATGCATAGCTTGCATAGAAACTTGAGTGGTAGTTTTCAAAATGTGAGTATGTTTGCACTCAATCTGAAGTTTTAATCTGAATTTTTATTTGCCTAGATTCTGGTCAAATAAATATGTTCTAATATTACCCTACATGTGAGCAGATTCCCTTTTACACAAATACCTATAATCACATAATGGCCTTAACTCCATGTCCTACCAGGTAGCCTATAAATATAATGCTTTGTTGATTTGATTATAATGAATTACATACATGAAAAGTAAAATCCCAGTTTACATATTCATGTTCATAAGTAGATGAATGAATAAACAAAATGTGATATATGTATACAATGGAATACTATTCAGCCTTAAAAAAGGAAAGAAATTCTGACAGATGCTACAAAATAGATGAACCTTGAAGACATCAGTGCTATGTAAAATATGCCAGTTACAAAAGGAAAAATATTGCATGATTCCACTTATATGATATATCTAGAGCAGTAAAATTCACAGAGACAGAAAGTGAAATGGTGGTTGCCAGGGGCTGGGAGAGGAGGAAGTATTATTTAATGGGCACAGAGTTTCAGTTTCACAAGTTGAAAAAACTTCTGGTGATGTTTGCACAAAAATGCAAAGGTACTTCATGCCACTGAACCATATATTTTAAAATGGTTAAAATGGTAAATTTTATGTTAGGTATATGTAACCAAAATTTTAATTTATTATTAAAATTTGTAGGACTTCATGTAGGAGTAAATCTGTGAAGTACTACAGGTAGAGCTCATAAACAAGAATGATTATGTACTGTTTGGGGTGAAGGTGGAGATCAGGAAAGGCTGATGAAGGACTTAGCATCCCACTAAACATTAAAGATAGATGATATTTAAACAGGGGAAGGTAGGAAAATATGAGCATATTTGTGAAAAAATAACACTGGAATAGTCACATTAGGTTACAATGGAAGTTCTTAAAACTTTTTTCTCTCAGGTCACCTTTATACTTTTAAAAATTAACAAGAATCCTCTTCCCTCACAAAAAAAGCTTCTGCTTAAGCAGATGATCTCTTTCTATGAGTACTTTATTAGCTATTAAACTGAGGGACTTTTAAATCACAAGAATAGACAAGTACATATTCCATTCCTTATCAGAACAATGACGTCGATTGTCATTTAGCCTCTAGAAAACTCTATTGCATATTCACAAGAGAGGAAGAATGAAAAGAGTGAAAAAGACAAATGAGATCTTAATATTAGCGTGAAAATAATTTTGATTTAACAGTCACCATAAAAGGTCTTAGATTCCCTAGACCATACTTTAAGAATTTCTCGGTTACAGAATGGAGAAGATGGCAGAAGAATAAATACAGAGAGCCAGAATATGCCTGATTTTACTGAAGGCCAAGGTAGAGATTTTAAAACAGAAAAATATTAAAGATTTTTATACAAAGCAATCACATGGTGGTGAGCTGACTTTATAAGGATTCATTCAGAAGGACAAAAATGGGTGCAGAGGTATGGGAAGGCAATCTAGAGTCTAGTTAGAAGCCTATAAAATAATTTACCAGGGGCAAGTAATTAGTACATGGGGACAGTGCTGGAAGAAAGAAGAAAACAAAAGCATCTTAAAGGAGCCACAGAAGTTATAAAAAAAAATCAAGAGATAATGTAGATGGTATAGTTTTAGACAGCCATACTGCCCAAAGCAATATACAGATTCAGTGTAATCCCTATCAAAATTACAAAGGTATTTTTCACATAAATATAACAAACAATCCAACATTTGTATGGAACCACAAAAGACCTTGAATAGCCAAAGCAACCTTCAGAAAGAAGAACAAAGCTGGAGACATCATGCTCCCTGATTTCAAACTATATTACAAAGCTACAGTAATTAAAACAGTATGGTATTGGCATAAAAATAGACACATAGATCACTGGAAGTAAATAGACAGCCTAAAATAAACCCACACATATATGGCCAACTAATTTATAACAAAGGAGCCAAGAATATACAATGAGGAAAGGGAAGCCTCTTCAATAAATGGTGTTGGGAATATTGAACAGCCACATGCAAAAGAATGAAACTAAACCAACATCTTCTACCATACATAAAAATTAACTCAGAATGGATTAAAGGCTTGAATATAAGACCTGAAACTATAAAAATCCTAGAAGAAAATGTAAGCAGTAAGCTCCTTGACATAGTTCTTGGTCTTTATTTTTTCAATCTGACACCAAAAGCAAAAGCAACAAAGGCAAAAAAAAAAAAAAAAAAAAAAAAAAAAAGTGGAACCACATCAAATTGAAAAGTTCCTGCACAGCAAAGGAAACCAACAATAAAATGAAAAGGAAACATACCAAATGGGAGAAAATAATTGCAAATCATATATCCAATAAGGAGCTAATATCCAAAATATACAAAGAACTCATATAACTCAAAAGCAAAAAAAAAAATTTGATGTCAAAAATGGTCAGAAGATCTGAATACACATTTTTTCCAAAGAACACATACAGATGGCCAACAGGTACATGAAAAAATGTTCAGCATCATTAATCATCAGGGAAATGCAAATCAAAACCACAATGTGATATCACCTCACACAAGTGTTGGCAAGGATACGGAGAAAAGGGAACCCTTGTGCACTGTTAAAGAGAATGTAAATTGGTGCAACCACTGTGGAAAAGAGTATGGAGGTGCCTCAAAAAATTAAAAATAGAACCATATTATGCAGCAATTCCAATTCTAGGTATTTGTCGAAGAAAATTAAAACACTAGTTCGAAAAGATATATGCACTCCATATCCACTGCAGCAATATTTACAATAGCCAAGATATGGAAACAACCTAAGTGTCCACAGATGAATGAATGGATAAAGAAACTGTGGTATATAGACACTATGGAATATTATTCAGCCATAAAAAATGAAATCTTGCCATTTGTGAAAACATGGATAGACTTTGAGGGTATTATGCTTAGTGAAATAAGGCAGACATAGAAGGACAAATATTATATGATCTCTCTTCTATGTGGAATCTTAAAAACAAGCAAACAAACAAAAATCCAAACTCATAGACACAGAAAACAGATTGGTGGTTGCAAAAGGTAGGGGTGGAAGGTGGGAAAAATGGGTAAACTGTTTTTTTAGTTTAAATAAGTTGAATTTATAAAAAAGAACACATAATAAATGTCAATATTAATGAATATTTTGATAAAAGGAATGAAACAATTGCCTAATTTAGTTACAACTTTTGCTCTCTTTTTAAAAAGTCAAAATTTTCTTTCTATTTCACAGACTCCCTATGTAAATTTACTAGAGATCAAGAATTGATCAATTTGAAAACCACTTATATTGCTCAATTACTTCTAAAATAGTAAGTAGGAAACCTGCAATTACTTTATGACTCAGTCTTCAAATATTAGTTTAAAAAAAAACAGGTTAGAGAAAACGACAGAGATTGAAACCCAGGATTCCAACTGGAAGGCTAATAAGATAGTTTCTCAGGGGGACAACAAATAAAGGTTTATACTAGATCCACATTATCCAATATAGGTAGTCTGTACCCACATGTGATTATTTAAATTTATTAAAATAAAATTTAAAATTCAGTTATTTAATGGCATTAACCAGAGTTCAAATGTTCAATAACCATGTGCGGTTAGTAGCAACCACATTGAATAATGTAATACTGAACACTTCCATCATAACAGTAAGTTCTATTGGACATAGATGCCCTAGATGCATTTATTAGAAGGGTGGGAAATAATGCATTATATAGTAGCTTGTTACTGTGTATTTACTACGCATTGGACAGTGTACTAAATAAACACTTCACAATGATTGCATTCAGTCCTCACAATGATCTTTTGAGATAGGTTCTATTATATTTCCATTTTACAAATGACAAAACAGATTAAGAGAGACAAATATCCTATTTCAGATCACTCTGTAGCGGAGACAAGAGTTAACTCCAGGACTTTCTGATCCCAAGGACAGAAAATGAGGAAAAAGAATAATCTTTTGAAAGTGATAATATCCTGGTAATTTGAAGATAAATTGTATTTACTTTGGATAGTCAGAATACTATGAAATACACGAGAGTAACTAGAGTGGAAGGCTATGTGAACAAATATAATTTATATTTAATGGAAATAAAATATCTATGTAATATTAAAGTACCAACTTGAAACGTTTTAAATTAGAAAGTGTTACAAGTTATCATAGCAATTTTAACTCACCCACCTTACTTTGTGAGTTCCAATCAGGTGGGAAAGTTATTATTGCCATGGAAACCACCATAATACTACTACTTTACACTTATGTACACCTTTCATCTGATGAGCTCAAAGAGACTTATAACATTAATTAATAGTTCTTTTACTGAAAGTGCATCAAAATTTATCTAATAGCATACAACAACAATTGCAGATCAAACAAAAGGAAACTTCATTGCTCTCTAACGGATTCACATAGATTATACACCATCTCCTACTATTTAAAAAGAAAGACAGAGAGACAGTAATCTTACACAGACATTCACCTTCTTGTTTCTTCTACCAAGCTGAAAACCATCTCCTATTGTTTTATTGTCAAAAATATGCAGCTCTTCTTCCACCCACTCTTTAATTTCTTTCTTCCTGTGTTCAGCTAATTGCCTGGGAATGTCTTTTAAAATGCCATTACACAAACTAACCTGTGCAGCTCTAACCACTAAGATATTCACAAGTACAAATCTTGTTCTTTCTTTAAAAGATACAGGACCTCGTTTTAAATTAGGAGGAATAAAACTAAAATCTGAAGGTTTTGGGGTATGTAATTAAAAGTCTGAAAACTAAAAATAAAAAATCCTTAGCTGTTCATAGTGATTTTTGTTCTTAAGCTATTAAAAATAAAGCAAATATTTGTTTCAACATTCTAAAAATATATAATACTAAGCTAGAAAACTTATGTCAGTGAAATGGTCTGTTTAGCATATTTTGTTTTTAATAGAGTTGTCAAAGGATATTTTATATGATTACAAGTTCTTAGATGATTTTATGAAGTTTACTTCAAAGGTAAAGGTAACAACAACAACAACAAAAAATAAAGGTAACTTGCCTCCATTAACTAACTAGGATCTGTCACTTACAAACGTAGGCAAACAGCTTTAGAACCTGTTTATATTCCACAAGACCATCCCTGATTCAAAAGAGCGGAGAAATAGACTTTTCATGGGAGAAGTTTTCAGGTCACATGGTAAAAAGACATGCATTCAAGGATGGGAGGAATCTGTGGCCATTTTTTTGTAACTTACCTTAAATGGAACTCTTTCTAAGATGGATTATGCTCAGACTTTTTACAAATGATAATTCACAATCTGCTGACTCAATAATCTGCTGATTATTGTTCGGAAAATCCATCAATAACAAGGCCATCATTTTACAATTCAGCATTTTAAGCGTTGTCCTTTTACTCAACGTCAGGTTTCCAGCTATTATCAAACTGCTCCTGCCTTAATGATCCTATCCTTTTCTTCCCTAGTAATCCTATTCTCCCAACATATACAAATTTAACTTGGTTTTCCTGGTGAAAACTTGTTTTATGACTGAGAAACCATACAGCACAAAAGATGTTTGTCATGTATCCTCTAAATGAAGGCTGAATTAAGAATTTAGTAGGTACCTCCGAGACTCAAACATCTTTCTCTGGTTACTATTATGTTCTGGCTATATCTTTCATTTCTAGTCAAAAAATCACTTTATATTAAGGTGATATTATGAAGACTTCCTCTAGAGATTTTTTCTTAACCTCAGAAACCAAATCTGTTTTAAAATGTTAGGTCACTGAATATGATTGACCCAAAACAGAATTTTTTAAATAGCCTGTTTTGGTGTAAACAGCTTTAATATATCTTGGAATAATTATTCTTTTTGTGAACGAGCTTGCCTAAAATACTTGTTAAACAGCTGTTGAGTTTTAAACTCTGTTGCTGTTCATCAATAACTTTTCACCCTCATTTGTATTCTTCTAGTTATTCTACTTCTACTGTTCAACAGGTGAAATGGTCATCAAAATGTAATAAGTTGATCGAAGAGTCTCAGGTATTACTTTAGAACAGGCTTATTCCTTTTTGTGAAAGACACATCTGTATTTGACTTTGTAAAACAATAAATTCAGGAAAAACCCAACTGGGACCTCTAATATACTCTACAATATATGAATTTTATACTAAATAAGACTATAATATTCTCCCCTTCAAATGGAAGCCACATTCCCAAAGGAAATGAGATACTAAACTATTAATAGCTTACCCAGGCTTTCTCTGCCTACTATGGAACCACAGACTTCATCACAGTCTAAGCACTGTAAAACAATACAGTTTATATTCATATAAGTGAAACTCTCTAGGTGTTCTTCAGCTAGTCTACGACTCAATGTTTCTGATGTTTTTAAGACAGAAAACCTCTTCACATTCAACCTGAGAAAAAGACAATGTCAAACTCCACTTAAAAGTCAAAAAATATTGTCATAAGCACTGCCATAAGGTTTGTAATATTTTAAAATGTTATGGCAGCAAACTGAATAGTTAAGATAAGTAAAACTACTGACAGTTTCTTTTTTTAATTTTGGAATGTGCACATTGACACTGTCTTTTTTGCTATCTTGAGATCCTTTCTTTCATTGCCTCATACAATTCTGGTATATTTGGGCCATTATAGAACTCCAATACCAGCCTATGCAACTGCTGTTTCCCTATGCTCACTCTTGAAGAAATGGTTCTATAATACTGTATTTCTTTGTCAACAGATAATTGGCATAATTGGTCAATCCCTGGCCTTCTGTCCCTGCTTTGTATAAGGACATTAATTGATCATAAAATATCCACCAAATACGCTATAATAAGATGACTAAGACACATAAGACTCCAGCAAATTCTATTGTTTCTACCTTGAAAATGCAAGCTCTTAAATTACCGTCCACCACTACCTCTACTACTACCGTCTAGGTCCAAGCCACCATTATCTCTAATCTGGATTATTATGTTCGCTTCCCAAATAGCCTTTTTTTTTTTTTTCTCTCTTGCCCCTATTGACTACTCTCAACACAGCAGCTGATGTGATGGTATTAACACAAAAGTTAAACCACGTTTCAAAACCCATCTTCTCCAATTGACACAATAGCTTTCATTTTAAGGGGTTAAAAACCAAAGCACTTGCAATTGTCTAGAAATTCTCATAGGGTTTGGCTCTTCTCTTTCTCTGCTTTCATTTCCTACCACTCTTGTTTCTCTTATGCACTGGGCTCTAGCCATGTGGGCCTCCTTGTTGTTCTTTAAGCATAAAAAGCATGCTCCTACCTAAGGGAATCTCTTCTTGCTACTCTACTTCCCTGGAATATTTTTTCCCAAGATATCAGCGTATCTGGTTGGCTCACTTCCCTCATGACTCTGCTCAAATGTGTCTCTATTAGAAGATCTTCTTTGGTTACTCCATATATAATGGTAAATACCACTCTTCTCCAACCCAGGCACTCCTTTCCCCCTGACCCCATATTACTACCTGACATCCTACACAAATACATAAGTCGCATATCTAGCAGGGACTTTGTCTTGTTCACTGCTGTATCCCCAGTGGCAAGAAGAGTGCCTGGAACACAATAAATATTTTTGAGTGATGAACTGGATAAAGTTTGAACCCATCCTGTTTCAGCTGTTGGACTTTGGAAAAAACATTTAGCCCCTCTGTGGCTCAGTTTACTCACTGTAAATTGGAAATGTTAATAATAAGTAATAATAATAATATCAGTCCTGTTTAGCTGTTGTGAGGATAAAAACAGTTAATACATATAACATGCTTAGCATGTAACATTGCCTGGCACAAAATAAGTGTTACATTAAGTTTTAGCTACTGCTAATTTTCATAAGTGTATAAAGTCAAATCCACATAGATGTAGCCTTTACTGGGGACAAGGATAAACTTGAAAAATAAGCTGATTCAATATTTTCCTTTTCCTTCTTTTATCCTTATATTTTTTTGATATTTATTTAAAAAACCCAGTTGTAACTAATAGTAAGCAGAAACTCACATGTTCTGAATTAAATGGCAACAACAAATTTTCCAGTCACAGAGAAACTATAATCTGAATGACCATGCATTGACTTTTCTTTCAGTTTTAATTTATTTTTATCCCAGGTACTTCCAAAAGTTTTAAGATAGACTCTTCATTCTTTCACTCCTTCCAGCTATTATTATATCTCCTACATGCTAGGCACTATACAATGATTGGAAAGCCAAGATATCCCTCTATTCTCAAAGAGCTTCTAGCCTAGGAGTGAACTGAAAACATGGAAAACAAGTAAAACATCAATTGCAATGGGTACCATGTTAGAATCATGCTCAGTGGACATGAGACCACCATTCATTCTGGGACTCAGGAAAGGTTTGTCAAGGAGGAGGCAAGGTGCCAGTGAGAAGAATACTGCTAAACAGAAGTGTGACTCACTCAGGCAGTAGCAAAAGGGATGGAGAGGAGAGGGAGGTGATACAAGAAGTTTTAAAGAAATAGAATAAATAAGACTTTGTCACTAACTGAGCATGTGGAAATAAAAGAAAAACAAAGACAGCTTAGCACGCATATGTCTGACTTGGGCAGATGATGTTGCCATTCTCAAGACAAGCATCAGAAGAGAAGAAGATCTGGGGTAAAAGATGATGGATTACCACTTTTACCAGGTTGAATTTTACATGTCTGAGAGATATTAAAGTATAAGAGATATGTTGGTAGATAATGAGATACTCTGATGGAGAGCTTTTTAAAAAGTTCTGGATTATAAATATAGATTTGCAAGTTTCTGAAATATAATCAGAGATAAAATAAGTATACTAAGAACTAAACCATATTACATAGAATATATGGAAGAAAACGATATCTGAAATCCTGTTTGAGCAAAGCTGTAGCTTTAGAATTCTGAAAGGAATTTATCATGAGATTATTTTATAAAACACAGTGATCAATTAAAAAAATGATACCTTAAAGACAACTTTACACAAAAATTACACGATTCCAAATGTGCCTTTCAACAACACATGGAAAAAGCCATGTGTGAAATACTCAAGTAGAGTTCTGAAAAGACAGTTCTACACGATATGATACAGTACACCATAATTTTAAAAAATAAAGTGTGGATAACTTACTGAAAGTGTAACTAACATATCTACTGCACCTTACCTCTCAAGTATCTGGTACCTCCGTCTACCTTTACAAAGTTACCTAATTATGAAGATAATTCATTCAACAAGGGTTCTAAAAGGAATCTTGCAAAAAGCACAAGTTTTAGGAGTAAGACAAAAATTTGAGTCCTGGCCTTGATGCTTATTAGCTGTGTGACCTTAATCCCTGGTACTTAGAACTATGTCTAGTTATAAGGGCTCAATAAATGTTTCTTAAATAAATTAAATGAATGAGTTAGGACCTCTTTGAACATTAGCTTCTTTAAACATAAAATGGACCTACTGGGGCTTCCCTGGTGGCACAGTGGTTAAGAATCTGCCTGCCAATGCAGGGGACATGGGCTCGAGCCCTGGTCCGGGAAGATCCCACATGCCACGGAGCAACTAAGCCCGCACGCCACAACTACTAACCCTGTGCTCTAGAGCCTGCGAGCCACAACTACTGAGCCAGCATGCCACAACTACTGAAGCCCATGAGCCTAGAGCCTGTGCTCTGCAACAAGAGAAGCCACTGTAATGAGAAGGCTGCACACCACAATGAAGAGTAGGCCCCGCTTGCTGCAACTAGAGAAAGCCTGTGTGCAGCAATGAAGACCCAATGCAGCCAAAAATAAATAAATAAATAAAATTAAATTTTTAAAAATACTTTAAAATAAAATAAAATGGACCCACTAACTCATAAGCCCCCAAATTCCTTAAGTTTGTAGTAAAGTATAAATAACATATATAAAGCCCTAGTAAAGTATCTGGACAATAAATTAATAAATTGTGCTTCTCTTTATGTTTCCTTGACTGTTTTTAATGGTTTAAAGATGACACCTGAAGAAGAATCTAGGTGTGCTTTAAAAAATGGAGAAGTACATTACTAAATGGAATAAGCCCAAGATTTTAAGATTGCTAAGGATAAGATCTTTTTTTGTTCACTACTTTACCCCTAGTATAGAGTCAATAAATTTTTGTTAAATAAGTTGATTAAAAGATGCTTTGAAGACAACTCTCACTTAAAGTGGTAATTTAGCTTGACTGGAAAAAAAACCTTGTTTAACTTGAAGGATATACTTTGTAGTCAGTGGAAGCAACTTTGGCTTCTACTGTCTATTATTTCAAATCCATCATGTCACTGTACCTGTGTAGATATGTTCAACGAATCTTCAAACCATCTTTATACCTTTTTTAATGCCAGAGGGCAATCATTTTTATATTCTGTCTGTGAATAGCTCATATTTGTGTTCTTGACTCATTCTTACAGTTCTTCTACAATAACCCTTTAGCACAGTTTTGTCCCAACGTGTTTCCAAATATGAAAATGAAATACTTTTACAGTGAGAAAAAAAAATAAAGTTTAGAATGTTAAACGCTTTTTTCCTGCGTCCTTTTTAATAGAATAAATCTCATACTCTAATAAAACTTTTAAGTGTATAAATATTATTCACCTATATATCTGTAGGTCTTTTTATAAAAATGAAACAGAAAATCTTTCAGTTACAAAACTCATGTGGCAGATTCAGTATTATAAATAATATGCATTTTTATTTGTAAGATGAATTATTTTGAAAAAGCAGTGAAGAAACTACTAAAATGTCAAGTAAATGAACCATTGAGAGACAACAGTCATATTTTAAGTGTCAAAAAAAGAGCTATGGTTAACCATTACTGTCCCTCTATTTCTTTTACATAACATTGGCTATTGGATATGTTTGGCTGGGTATATGGATATTCACAGCTTCTTCAGCTCTAAAAGTTTTAGAGGATAGGAAGAAAACATCAACATATTTCTTATATGCTGAAATTGCCAGCTCTTCCATGGAAAATTGCTTATGTATTTCCTGCATTCACCTTCTATTTTTCTCATTCTTTTTATAAAGAGGTATGAATACAGTATCCATATATTCATTCACTCACTCTCCAAATATTTGAGCATAAATTATGTTCAAGGCACTGTGGAATTCACTTTGCAGAGTGAAAGAAAACAGGAAGGCAATGTTAATGTCAGAGTAGAAATAAAGGCAAGGAAACAAACTAGACCAAGAGGGTAAATAAAAGGTACATTCCATAATGAAAAAATAATGATCATGATCCTTTATAAAATGAATAAAATAGAATGTATGTATAAGGAAACCTGCAAAGAAAAATGAGAGAAACACAAGGTTTTAGGATGATTTTAATGTGCCTGTTTATCAGCTGTATTAGCATGAATAAAATCAAATGTATTAGCATGAATAAAAATATTTGATAAATAGAAATAAGAGTAAAAGGTATAACAAAATTGAATTTATGTGTATGTACATATATATAATCTGTAACAAAAGTCCTGTCCTTTATGGAATATACTACACTGACTAGCATTCATACTTTTATAATATTGACCGTATCACAGGACACTGAGAAAGTTTCAACAAATTTCAAAAACTAGATTGCATGGGCCAAATATATATATATATATATACCACAGGGGAAAAAAAAAAAAAAGAAAAATGCTCAACCAGTTGAAAATTATATTTTCCTAAATAATTTGCGGGGGTAAAAGGAAAGCAGAACTGTTCAGCCATCAGGAGCCTAAGGAAACATAATAACTAAATTTAGTGTGTTATTCTGGATGCGGTATCCAGAAAAATGACATTAGGCAAAAACTAAGGAAATATGTATAAAATATGCACTTTAGCTTATAATAATATATCAATATTAGTTCATGAATTGTGACAAATATACCATACTTATGTCATACAATAATAATAGGGGAAATTGAGTGTGTGGGGGGTTAGGGGGTATACAGAAACTATCTGTACAATTTCTCTATTTTTCAGTCAACTTAAAGCAAAAAGTTTATTTCAAAAAGGAAATCAGGTGAGTTAGAACATAATGGAAACAAAAATGTTATGCATGAAACTTCCTAGAAACAGAAAATACCGTTGCTATATTGAAAATGTTCTAGAGACTAAGAAAGGATGGCATATGGCCTAATTTATTATATGAAAAAAAACCTAAATACTGAAATTTGTCAATTATCCTCTCTCACCACCTCCTGCAAAACAAACACAAAAGGCTCTTTATCCTGGTCTAGAAGGTCACACTTCATCTGTTTCATGGACTCCTCCTGGCTCACTAAACAGTTACCTTGGCCTTCTTATGGTTGTCCAAACATATCAAAAGAGCTTAATCTTTCCTCAGAACTTCTCTCACACACACACACAGAGAAATTTCCAGGAAAAGAAGGAATAAATAATAAAACAGAACATTGTTTTCTGTAGGTCCTTAGCAACACAACCTGGAAAGGGAAAGGAAATACTACTCTTACTTTTATACAATATAATTTTTATTTGTAAATCTGAAGAGAATACACTGACAAAAACTTAGAACAAATATAAGATCAGTAGGTAGTAAGATAAACATATAAAGTCCTACAGCTTTTCTGAAAGCCAACAACTGGTTCAAAAACATACTGCAAAAAAGGTCCCAATCTTAACAATGACCTCCTCCTTACATTAAAAAAAATACACTCCCACTCCTGGCACTAGCCCAAGCATGAAGGTGACCTATTGGACACACAAAGATGTTCAGGGTAATCATCCTGGTTGCTTATTTCAAACCTACACCTGCTTTAATCTGGTTTCTGTCCTGTCCCTGATTTGGAGCTCTGTCCCGCTTTTTTTTTCTGTCCCTCTCCTTTCCCTTAAACCTCACCTTCGTTTTTGTTTTCTCAGATGCTTTTAGCATCAGTGTGTTGGGCTATCTCCTTCTAGTTTTGAATGTTTCACTGGGTCATGATGAACACCTTGAGACTAAACCCTTAGTCCTAGCCCCAGCCAGCACATACCTGGCCCACCTCACTCCCCTGAGGAAATCAAAGAGTCACTACAGTGTGGTATAGATAAATATAAAAAGGACTGGCACAACGCCCAGCCAATAATAGAATGTGCCTGACAAAAGTTAGTGGAATCTCAATCTGAATGACTTTCAAATTTCTGTACCCTGAACAGGATTCACTTCTGAGTTTGACATCTGCAATTTTACATAGGTGCTGGATATTCCCATCTAGGAGTCCTATCAGAACCACAAACTTGACAAGCCCAAGGTCAACTGTATTAGGCAGTACGTTTCTACTTATAAGTAGAAGAAACCAGCTTGAGCTAGTTTAAGTACAAAAGAGGACTTAATTATAGGAATTCAGAAATAGGAATGTAGCCACTCCTCAAGAAGTGTAAGAGCAGAGAGTATGTTCCCTCTCTCTTTTCCTGTCTGTTTCTCTTTGCACATCTGCTTCAATCTTCTTACTAAAGAGTAACTTTCTAGCAAGGTTATCAGTCCACAAAGTAAGTGGATTAAAGGATTAAAGGAGACTGTCAGCTCTCAAACTCACACTGTAAGGAAGGGTCCCAGCTATAAATATATTGACCCTGCTTGTCCCAATCTTAAATTCTGGAAGTTGACCTCTAGTCCAATCAAAAATGGCCATGGGGATAGGGTCAAATTATAAATTTGACTTAAGATTCCACCTCTGTAGAAGTGAGGGTATGTGGGTGATAGGGGCAAATTATAGAAGGGATTGTGAGCTGAGCAGACATCCTAATAGGTATATGGTGCAAAATCCCAAACTAAATCCCAAACTAAATGTTTGTATCTTAAACTAAACTACCCATCCCAAACTACTTCTCAAATTTTATTAATAAAACTTTCATTTTTTTCTGGTAGCCTAGGTTTAAATATCTTTCCTATCAGGGAAAACATCTTTCATATCTTTCATTGTTCCTTCCAACCAATGACCTACAGAGGCTGGAATTTTCAAGTTACCTCCTTTCATCCCCATCCCCACTGCCCTGATTCCAGGATAGCCCCACTGTTTCTTCATCTAAATTTCTCCAATAGTCTTACAAAAGGTTCTCCTGACTCCATACTTTCTCTGCTCCATGAATGAAGCTTCGTGGGTCAAGAACAAGCTAAAAGATAGTACTGGAGAGCCACACAGGAGCCAAATCACCTATGAATTTGTGTAAATTGGAATAAGGACATTGTGTGTTCTATTAAATACACTGGGAGGCCACTGGAAAATTTCAGGCATGGGAGTGATTTTAGTTGTGGGGAAGAATGGAAGCAGGGAGAGCAGTACTGAGATTAACACTGGTAGCCTGGATTGGGCAGACAGTAATGGAGGTCATCTAATTATGTCGTTCCCTATTTTAAGTCCTGTTATGGGTTCCCATTACCTATAGAATAAAATAAAAATTTTAACATGGCTCCAAATCTCCTTTTTCAGTTTTATTTCCTATCATGCCACTCTATATCATGCCCAACATTATAACCACACTAGATTTCTCATAAGTCTTGAGCTCACCATGTATTTTCACACATTTTTAGATGTGTGTTCACAACATTAACATAGCCTACAATGCCTTTCTCAACATTTTATGGCAGTAAAAATCCCACTCATATCAAGGCCAACACCTCTGTCACACCATCTGTGGAGCTTTCCACTATTCTGTCCAATAGAATTAATTCTTTAGCCTTCTGTAATCCCATAGCTTTGTGTACATCTTAAGGGCAGTAATTTTAACATAGTAATAATTTGCATAGTTAATCCTTTACCTAATTTGATTTTGGCTCCTTGAGGGGAGAAAGTAAGTATTATTCATCATCAGTAACCCGCCTGGCATACTTACAGTAGATATTCAAAAAAACTTTTAACTCAATGAACATATGGAACAAAAATAAAGGAATATAAACATCCTTTCCTCCTAAATTAGAATGAAAGCTCACAGAAGGCAGAGAATATCTTATATGTGTATTATTTTTGTATTTAAGTTAGTAAAAGTGGACATAAGAAATACTTGGTTGTGGTAATAAAATCTAAAAATTGAATTTGTTATCAACTCTATTCTATGATAAAAAGACAACCATTTGTGTCATCAGAATACCATAAATGCATTAGAAATTCAAGGAGAATTAATTCCAGATTCATGGATCACATTTTATCTAATTTCCATTACTTATTAACAAAATCATAAAATCCTATGGAAGGAGTTATAAAGGTCCAATCTAGAAATATCTGAAGTATCTGAAATCTTTATATGATTAATGAAAAAAACCTAAGAATTGCCAATAACTTGCAGAAGAAAAATCAATAAGCATCTTAAATATTAAATGTAGAAATAAGACAAATACTGAAATGGTGTTAACAGTGATATAAATATTCATGCAACATCTCTGCCTAGAAAGTCCTGAATCATCAGTTATCCAAATAAAATTTAAAGAAAAAAATCAACTTTAAAGAAAGTGGAAATGAATAAGATCAGTCTAAAAGTCATTACTGCCTGGGAAGAGCAGTTTAAACTTTGAAAGAAGGCTGTTTTTTATGTTTTCTTCTTTTTTTTTTTTTTTTTTTGTGGTACGCGGGCCTCTCACTGTTGTGGCCTCTCCCTTTGTGGAGCACAGGCTCCGGACGCGCAGGCCCAGCGGCCATGGCTCACGGGCCCAGCCACTCCGCGGCATATGGGATCTTCCCGGACCGGGGCGCGAACCCGGTTCCCCTGCATCGGCAGGCGGACGCGCAACCACTGCGCCACCAGGGAAGCCCGAAGGCTGTTTTTTAAATAACTCTTTTTAGTAATATTTACAACAAAATTAGGTATAGTTCTTAGAGCTATCATGTAAACAATTTTCCTCTCTAACTAGAATAATAAATGATTAAAACAATTCCCATAACAACCCCTCATATAATGATGCATACAATACCCATGAAATAAAGAATATGTTTTAAAAGAAACAAACAAAATACAATGAAACAATGCATGGTTTTTATATTTTGAAGAAAATCCTCAAGGAAAAGACATTTCAGAGTGTGTATCCACTTTTTGGGAATTTATTATTCTATTGATGAAAAGTCTGTACTTATAAACTGCAAATATTTCAGTACATATGAAACAAATATGAAGCAAATATAGTAAAATATGACTAATATAAGGAAATGAATGTACTATAGAATTTGAAGGGAAGTTATTTGTAATCATAGGCTATACAGAAATGAAGTAGAGGTTTCCTACAAAAAAAAGTAAAACATATAATTCTTCTCAGTGCTATTGTTTCCTTTCCTTTGCTTCTACAGAAGCAAGGAAGACAATACATCTTTTAGCATTTACTAAGGTAATAAATAGGACAATCCCAACACTGATCATGTGAATATTTCATGAAGGAGGCTTGAGTATGGTAAAAGATTAAATGCTGCATCTGTCTTCATACTAGATCGTTCTTTGAAGGTGAACAGTTGTTCTAAGCTCTTGCCTATTTTTGGCAAAACACACGTGAAGTACATTTTGTTTTCCAAATCAGGCATGCCATATACAGACATAGACAGACATAAAAAGTTCCACATGAATGTCACAAAATACAGAATATGTTTTAAATAAAACTTTTTACTTAGTACAGACCTTAGAACCCCATGCAGAAGAATGGTTCCTTGTAGAAGACTTCTGTAGAAATCTTTTCTTTTTTTTTTTAAATTTTTTTTTTTTACTTCTGAAACCAAAATGCTCATGTAACTATGGTAATATGATGAAATCTTTTAATTATTTTATTTATGCTCTTTTTGGCTGAGTAGGCAATCTCAGTTCCTGAAATTCCCGCTAGTATTTTACATTCACTGGTGTGGCACTGGGTGATGAAGATGGGGTCTAAAAGCATCTGTCTTCCACCCACATTTCAACATAACCAAATACTCAATTTCTTCTGCAGATGCTTTCTCCTAAACCAGTGTATATCAAAACCGACTGCCACCACATTTAATACATGAACATTTCCTACCAAAACAAATAAAAATACTATATATGCATAAGACACATAAAAAGGGAAGAGGAGCTCACAAAAGTTTTTGACATGAAGCAAAACCTTTAACACAAATTTGCAGGGACTTTACAAAAACTAGCAATAAAAAAAACCCTGTTATCTACACATTTACTGCTTGAAACTCACGACATTATGATAAAAGACGTCTCAAAGAAATGATTTGTTCTAATGCAAAATATTTTGCTACATTCCAAAGAAATATCTGGCAGAATTAGTAATAATATAACATGGCAATTTATTTACTAGATGTTAACACTTTTGAATGATAAAACAAATGAAACAGATGGAACTCCAAAAATATAGAACTCGATTCTCCCTCACTTTTAAAAAGTAAACAAAGAAAGAGCTGCTGTAATACTGTTTCATTTGTGATAGTAGATTAATCAGTCAATTCATCTAACCATTAGGAAATAGCCACTAAGTACTAATTTTTGCCCAGCATTTTTACAGAATTAAAAGTTTGAAAACCTGCATTTTGGAGCATAAATACTAAGTTTCTAAAGGATGCTATAAGACGATTTCTTAGAGCAGTTTAGAGGTACCTCATACGCTCCCTATCCCCACACATGCATAGTCTCAACCATTATCAACACTCCAAACCAGAGTGGTATATTTGTTACAATAAAGGAACCTACATTGACACATCATTATCATGCGGAATCCACAGTTTACATTAGGGTTAGCTTACACTGTTGTTCATTCTCAGAGTTTGGACAAATGTATAATAACATGTATCTGTTATAGTATCAAACAGAGCATTTACACTGCCCTAAAAATCCTCTATGTTCTGCCTATTCATCTCTCTCCCCCCACCAGCCCCTGGTAATCACTAATCTTTTTAACTGTCTTCATGGTTTTACCTTTCCAGATTGTCATATAGTTGGAATCATATAGTTTACAGCCTTTCCAGATTGATTTCTTTTACTTAGTATTATGCATTTAAGCTTCTTTCATGTCTTCTCATGGCTTGAGAGCGCATTTCTTTTTAGCACTAATATTCCATCGATTGGATATACCAGTTTATTTATCCACTCATCAGAAAAAAGACATCTTGATTGCTTCCAAGTTTGAGCAATTATGAATGACACTTCCAAAAACATTTGTGTGCAAGTTTCTGTGTGGACATAAGTTTTCAACTCCTTTGGGTAAATACCAAAGAGAGCAATTTTTGGATCAAATGGTAAGTGTTATGTTTAGTATTGTGAGAAACCACCAAATTCTCTTTCAAAGTGGCTGTACCACTTTGCATTCCCAATAGCAATGAATGAGAGTTCAGCTTCTCCCTACCCTCATCAGCAGTTGGTGTGGTCAGCGTTCAGGACACTTGTAGTGGTCCTAATAAGCTTGTAGTAGTATGTTTGCTTTAATTTGCATTTCCCTGATGACATTGGTGTGGGGCATTTTTTCATGTGCTTACTTCCCATCTGTATCTCTTCACTGGTGAGGTGTCTGTTAAGGTCTTTGGCCCATTTTTTAATCAGGCTGTTTGTTTTCATATTGTTGAGTTTTAAGGGTTCTTTATATGTTTTGGATAATAGTCCTTTCATCAGATACATATTTGCAAGTCTGTGGCTTCTCTTTTCATTCTCTTGACAGTGTCTTTTATAGAGGAAAAAATTGTAATTTAAATTAATTCCAGCTTATCAATTATTTCTTTCACAAATCATGCCTTTGGTTTTACGTCTAAGAAGTCATTGTCAAACACATGGTCATTTAGATTTTCTCTGATGTTACTTTCTAGTTTTATAGTTTTATATTTTACTGTAGGTCTGTGATCCATTTTGAATTAAATTTTGTGAAGGGTGTAAGAACTGTGTCTAGATGCACTTTTTCTGACTGTGCGTGTCCAGTTGTTCCAACACCATTTGTTGAAAACACTTATTTTTTCTCCACTCAATTGCCTTTGCTCCTTTGTCAAAATCAGTTGACTATATTTATATGGGCCAATTTCTGGGCTCTCTCTTCTGTTCCATTAATCTATTCCCCTATTCTTTTGGCAATACCACAATGTCTTCATTACTGCAGCTTTATTGTAGTAAATCTTGTAGTCAGGTAGTGTCAGTCCTCCAAATTTGTTTTCAATATTGTGTTGACTATTCTGGATCTTTTGCCTCTCTACATAAACTTTAGAATCAGTTTGTCAATATCCACAAAATAACTTGCTGTGATGTGTGATTGTGCACTGAATCTATGGATACATTTGGGAAGAACTGACATCTGACAGTACTGAGTCTTCTTATTCATGAACATGCAACACCTCTCCATTTATTCAGTTCTTTGATTAACTTCATCAAAGTTTTGTAGATTTCCTCATATAGATCCTATACCTATCTTGTTAGATTTATACCTAAGTATTTCATTTGTGGGGTTCTAATATATATGGTATTGTGGTTTTTAATTTCAAATTCCATGTGTTCACTGCTTGTATATAGGAATGCAATTAACATTTGTATATTAACCTTGTATCCTGCAACCTTGCTTTTAATTGTTCATTAGTTCCACGGGTTTTTTTTAGAAATTTATTCAGATATTCTATATAGATGATCATGTCATCTGCAAACAAAAAAGTTTTATTTCCTCCTTCCCAGTCTATATATCTTTCATTTCCTCTTCTTGTTTTATTGCATGATCTAGGACTTCCAGCACAATGTTGAAAAGGAATGATGTCAGAGGTAACATCTTTGCCTTGTTCCTGATCTTAGTGGGAAAGCTTTTAGTTTCTCACCATTAAGTATAATGTTACCTCTATGTTTTTTATAAATGTTCTTTATCAAGATGAGGAAGTTCTTTTCTATTGAGAGTTTTTATGATGAGCGGATGTTGGATTTTTCATGCTTTTTCTGCATCTACTGATAGGATCATGTGATTTTTCTTCTTTAGCTTGTTGATGTGATGGATTACATTGACTGATTTTCAAATGGTGAAACAGCGTGGTATGCCTGGGGTAAATCCCTCTTGGTCATGGTAAATAATTCTTTTCATACACTGATGGATACAATTTGCTAATCTTTTGTGAGGATTTTTACACATATGTTCATGAGAAATACTGGTCTGTACTTTTCTTTTCCTGCAATATCTTTGTCTGGTTTTGTACTAGGTAATGGTGGCCTCATAGACCAATTTGGGACGTATTCCTTATGCTTCTATCTCGTGAAAAAAATTATAGAGAATTTGTATAATTTCCTCCTTAAATGTTTGAGGTAATTCACTAGCAAATCCACCGAGGCCAGGCGTTTTTTGTTTTTTAAGGGTATTAATTATGGATAAAAGGTATTCAATAGACACAGGCTTATTTAGAAATTCTCATTTTGTTCATGCATTGTTTTTCTGCGCTCAAAGAGCATCTTTATGAAGGTTATTTTGAATATTTTGCCAGGTCATTCATATGCCTCCATTTCTTTAGGGTTGGTTTATGGAGATGTAGTTTGTTGCTTTGATTGGGCCATTTCCCCCTGTTTCTTCATGTTCCTTGTAACTTTGTATTGATATGTCTCCCACTCTTTAATGACTGGTTTCATACAGGGAAATCACCCATCAGCCCAGCCCAAGATTCTGGGAAACTTTCAAACCTGTTTTGTGGATATATCTTCTCTGCACTTGTGCTTACTAAGATTCCTAGTGGGATTTGCCAGTTTCCTTTTCTTCAGCAGGTTGTAATCTCTTGCTCCCTCTGGTGTCTGTCCGCTATACTGTGGGTCCTCAAGCAGCAGCATGCTGCCCAGCTCTTTTAGTTCTCAGCAGCCTGTAGGCATCAAGAGTACATACGCCAGGTCGACCTAGAAGGATGGGAGAGGGAGGGTGGGAGGGAGACGCACGAGGGAGGAGATATGGGGATATATGTATATGTATAGCTGATTCACATTGTTATACAGCAGAAACACACAACTGTAAAGAAGTTATATTCCAATAAAGATGTCAAAAAAAAAAAAAAACCAAAACAACAGTGATGCCAGGTCGCATCAGGACCCTGAATTGAGCTAGTCAGAAACGAATTCCTCAGACAGTCCCCTGAAAAGCTAGTACATTGGGAATATGCTCCACTCTTCTTTTTCTCTCTTAAGGGAGGGGCCCCAAAGCTGTATGGGCCCTCTGGAGCAGCAATATGGTGCCCAGTTCTTTTTTGTTCTTAGCTAGGATAGGCCTTGTCCCATCAGCACTCTAATACAAGTGAGACAGAAGCTAGTCCATCAGGCAGCCCTCCCACACCTGTGAAAAGTCAGAATGCTGCATGCACGGTCCAGTCTTTTCCTCGCCAGGGAAAGCCTGGGAGCTGGGTGTTTCCTCCTGACCACAGCTGTGCCAAGGGGAGCAGCTACGTTGAGAGACACCACAAATTTCCCACCAGTTGCACTGAAGCTGGTTTTATCCTTACTCAGGTTGCAGGAATCTTTTAAGTGGTTTCTGGATTTCTCGTAAAGGGAATTAGTCCATAGACTGCTGTTCAATCTGGGTTTCTGGGCAAGGAAGCAAGGTCAGGGTCTTCCTGTTCTGCCATCTTGCTTATTACTTCATTCCAATCATGCTTTTGAATATCTTTACCTTAGCAACAACTAGAAGGTGTGGTTTCAAGGGTTTTTTTTTTTTAATTTCACATTTTATTTCCTATCTAGTTTCACAAAACGACCTAATTTTATAACAATGACTCACATGGATCAAAATGGAAGTGCATCTTTATCTGTTTACTAAATCATGGTATTATTTTCCAAACTCCTTCATCTGTTATAAAAGAGGGAGCCAGAGATTACAAGCTGCTGAAAAAAAGGAAACTGGCAAATCCCTCTAATTAGGAATCTTAGTAGGCACAAGTCTACCCACAGAAAAGGTCTGAAAGGCTCCCAGAATCTTGGGCCAGGCTGATGGGTGATTTCTCTGTATGAAACCAGTCAGTATATAAACATTTCATTTAGTAAATTTTCATATTCCCTACAGTCAGTTGTTTTTGAAAACTGACTGGAACTTTTACATTTTGGACAAACGGCTTCAAAGCTCATGAAAACATTTCATTTTGTAGGTTTTAAAAATAGATTAGAAAAGCTATTTCCAAATGTTTTTAAGTGTACAAATGTGAGAGTTTTTGATATGTGACACAATACTGTTTTCAGCAAAAAGAAAGCATTATAAATAATGATGAAACATTTCTAAAATCCAGTTTCAGAATTCTCTTGCTATAGAATAAGTTTCTTTCAGTTTTTTCCTTACTCATTAATTGAATCAAAATTTAGCAATAAGGTAAGCTGAGACAAATTAGAGGCATCTGTAGTTTCATCCAATTACATGGCAAACTTCTTATGACAGGGAGAACATGAGATTTCCCCGAGGATATGCTTTTTGTCTTTCACTATTAAGAGTCACAAAGGGGACTTTTATTTATCATTGTGTTTAGTGAAATTTTGTAAAATACTTGGTTGAGTATCAACTGAATCTGAACTGCTGAAGAAAATGGGATTTGTCTTCATGTTCTGGATATTTAGTTCTAAATATACCATATAACTTATAATAGGTTCATAGTACCTACTATTTCAAGGCACAAGAGGTACATATTTCATGATAGTGGAAGTAAACCTTTATTTCGAATAGTCCTTCTAATAATCAAATATTTTTGGCTGACTTCTTGTCAGAATTATTTAGGTTGTTTTAAAATTAGTTTTGTTAATGACAAAGGGCTAAGAGTAGAAGTAGTAGCTCTTTTCTTCTTGCTGTTTGCCGGTTGACATTACTATTATTTTCACACTACAATTACTTTAAGTCACTTATTTCACAGGTAAAACAAAATTAAACATTCCAAAAAATCCGCTTAATCAGATATCATCTAAGTGTAATGAACTAAACAGTGAAGGTACCACAATTAAACTCTGTGCCTCATGGGATACCTTCTCTATTCTTCAGGACAGCTCTTGAAACTAAAAGGACATGTGACAATCTAACCAAGGCACTAACTGAGTACAACAGTCTCAATCTATAGAGTAAGACTACTAAAGCTTAAAGTTTATTTTTCTTTTATTAAAGCTAAAACAAAATTAAAATGCAGAAAAAGTCTTGGTATGTCATTCCAACAACACTCAAAGATACTCTTGTGCATCCCATTCTGGGGACTACACAGTGGCATAATCTGAAACTTATCTGATTTGGTCACATGAGCAGATAGTATTGTACTACAGATGGTCCCTGACTTAAGATGGTTCGACTTACAATTTTTTGACTTTACAATGGTGTGAAAACAATATGCATTCCATAGAAACCGTACTTCAAATTTTGAAATTTGGTCTTTTCCCAGGCTAGTGATATGTGGTACAATACTCTCTTGTGATATTGGGCAGTGGCAGCAAGCTGTAGCTCCCAGTCAGCCACGTGATCATGAGGGTAAACAACCCATCCACTTACAACCATTTTGCATCAATACAACCATTCTGGTTTTCACTTTCAGTACAGTATTCAATAAACTACATGAGATATCCAACATGCTATTATAAAATAGGCTTTGTGTTACATGACTATGCCCAACTGTAAGTTAGGCTAAGCTATGATGTTTGGTAGGTGAGGTGTATTAAATACATTTCCGACATACAATATTTTCAACCCAGGGATGGATTTATCTGGACATAATCCCAGTGTAAATTGAGGAAGATCTGTCTAGTAGAATACTTTGATCTTTCAAAGAACTAAATTTGTTGATATGAGCCTTTTCTGATATGCCATCAGAATAAATTAAGAAACGCATATGAAAAAGCCCCAGTGGAACCTATTATTGCATTGAAGGCAGTGGTATTATTGAAATTTTTTATTTCGCCATGCCCTCAGTACCCTGGTAAGACTGGTTTGCTGTGATATTACAGATACTGTGTGAGTCACGTAAATTACCATATTTCTCTTTTGCCATCTGTGGTTAGGGAGAGCCCAGTTTGTGGCCCATCTCTTGCAAGGACATTAGACTTGATATTGTCCATGTATATATTAACTTTGCTCCTTATTTCATTTTAAATTTCCCACTGATATTGTCCTTTTGCTCTGTTTCTTTGCTTCATAATTTTTGTTGCACTGAATGTTGTAAACCACCTCAAATATTTTTAGAAGGGTAGAAAATAGTTATTATAAGAGAAACAATAAATGAATTCTACCTAAATAAATAAATTCCCTCTAACTCTGTAAAAATGAAGTTTCACAACATAAGTAAAATGCAGAAATCTAAGACAGATATTCAAGAAAGGCTTGCAATTCTCTGGTCCTTGTGTTGAATTACAATGGCAAGCAATATATTTTTTAAGTGTTTACTGAAGAAAAAGAAAGCACAAAGCTTTAGGAAAGTAAAAGCATCAGGGACTAGAAGATAGACAAATCAGAATGCTGTTTGGGTGTTTGGGGTCTTTGCTCTGAGCATAAAATGTGTTTTGTTTGGTTTTTTTTTTTTCCTCTAGAAACACTAAATAAATAAATAAATAAATAAAGACTGACTGATTTGAAATATAAAACTTCAGCTAGAAGGGAACTGAACCTCAACCCTGAAGTCAGGCCACAGGCTTTTTGAATTTCTTCCATGCTCACAGTGATTCCACCATAACAAAATGATGGAAATCTTGCAGCCTTCCTATAAAATCTATAATTGTCGAAACACTCTAAATAGTATTCCCTATTTTTACGAATGATTACAATTATGTAATTATTCCAAACCCGCGTACCAAAATTTGTTTGAACTTCATGAAATCTGACATAGAGCACTGGTTTAGTACACCAAAGTTTCAGGGGGAGAAAATGATTCTCTTTTCTCTTTTGCAAAGATTCCAGTGGCTCAACATACTGGAGTCTATAACTTCAAATAATCAAGAAGCCGTAGGTAAAATGGATTTCACTGAAGCCTGTGTTACTGCAACTTAACACTAAAATAAGTAAGAATTTCAATCTAGGCTGACTCAAGCAGAAATCAATATTGGGAAAGACTGTAAGAGAAATATATACCAGTGATGTTGTTCCCTGCATAAAACCAAGAAATTAACAAAATAATAAAGAGAATGATTAAGGTAAATAAGACAGACATAATAATGATATTTTTACCACGTTATCTGACAAAAATGGAAAAGAGATAATGAAATGGCAAACTTTCAAAAGCTGAAAGCTTAAATGGCAACATTAAAGTTTCCAAATATACTGGAAAGCTGGAAATTCTCATTTTCTAATCTGCTAAACAAAGAAATTCTAAGAGCAAGCTATTCTTGCTGAAGCACATTAAAATAAAGAAGATGAGATGAAGTAAATATTTAGAGGAACATAAAACAGCCCAGCCATTGTACAGAAAGGTGCCAAATGTTAGTGGACATATAAATAAAAAGTGGTGAAGAGTTTCAAGTTTCATATGAATTGTTCCATCTTCAAGGGAGTGGATGAGAATAACCAATGACTATATTTGGAGGAAGAAAACCATCAAGTCATTGCACAAAGGCATCCCGAGTCACCACAATATGTTCCTGTGAGTCAAACAAATGATCTGAGGTTTTATTTAGTGTACAAAGGGAAAAGCTACAATAAGAATATTTCCATAATAACATTTTTTAAAAACTCAAAATAGAATCTATTAGGATTTTCAATAATGGATAAAAATGTAAACTGGAGTGCTTTAAAATGTGCTTCAAAGTCACAGATTGAAGGCAAAACATTTTACGAGTTGTTCTTTTTCCCTCCAAGTTGAATCTTTCAGACAAATGTCATGGCTCACTTCCTTCAACTCAGGGATTAGAAAATGGACATTGTGTTCTACTGACAAGAGCCTGTGTGATCCATAAGGAAAACAAGTGCAATTCAGCTCCACCACCAACTATGTGACTTTAGGCCCGTTATCCTCTCAGAGCCGCTTATAAGTAAAATGGGAAAAAATAATGTAATAATTTTTGTAAAGATTTTTGGCAGACTGCCTGGCATATATGAAGCATTTACTAAAAGTCAGAGGGGAAAAGAGGGGGAAACAAGCAAACAAACAAAAAAAGCAATTCAGTGGGAAAATAACAGAATAATATGAACATTATGACAAAATACAGAAGAAAGTTAAAAATTGCTAGAAAAAGGCGAGGGAGCAGTTGAAAGGCAAAATAAGATGAACCAGTAATTTCTAAAAAAAAAAAAAAAAAAAAAAAAATTCCTAAAAAAAGGGAAAGAAAAGAAAAGAAAGAAAAGCCACAAAAGACCCAGATTAATTTACAAGCAAGAGGCAAAATTCTATCAAACTTTGAAGGAATTTATCTTTCCAATCTTACAAACATGCCACACAATACAAAACAAAAATAAAACCAAAAAACTCCCACCCTAATAGCTCAGTCAGAAAAGTTCTATTTGAGAAAGACAAATAACAGGCCAAAATCCTAAACAAATATTAGCAAACCAAAGCCAGCAGGATATAAGAATAATAGGGAATCTATTGTGATCAAGTAGGGTTTAATCACAACATTCAGGAAAAGTTAACAACAGTAAAGCTATGATTTAAATTCAGTAGCAAATCGGGGAGAACCTCTTCTCAAAGGCAAAAACAGCATGTGAGAGGGGTCACATCTATGAGAGTTTTTACAACTCTTAAAATCTATTAATATAACTTTTTAAATCTTATCAACTACCTTCCAAAAACACTGGAAATACTCTCTTTAAAATAAGGAAAAAAATAAAGATGCCCACTGTGAGTGCTTCTTCCAACACTGTAAACTCTCCTCAAAGTTCTTGTCAGCTGAGAAATAAAGAAAAAAATAATAACAGGTAGAAGATTTTAAAAGGAAACAATAAAACTGTGTTTTACACATAATATAATTGTTGACATAGGAAATGTATTTTGTATAATAACTAAAAAACATAAGGTATAAAGATTCTAAAAATATGAATATTTAGAAATTTGTACATGTTCTTCATAAAGAAAACTGTAAAACTCTATTGAAAGAAGCTGAGAATGTATAAATAGAGAGGAATAAAATGTTCATCAATAGGAAGACTCAGTATCACTCAGAGTTCTCCCATACTAATTTATGGAATCAATATTATTTCCATGAAAATCCCAAAGGCTTTTATGCAAACTACAAAGCTGACTGTAAAATTCATACGGAAAAGCAACAACCTATGAATAACCAAGGCATTTCTAAGAAAGCGGAAGTCTTAGGAAATATATAGTAATTAAGACAGTGAAGTTCAGAGATGGAGTAATTTACTAATCAAACAGAATAAAGCCCCCAAAATAGGGTCATACATAAATGACAACAGAATAGGACAGAGAAGGCATGGACTTGCCAAAAACAGTGCTAGAATTACTGGTTAGCTATAAAGAATAAAATGAAATTGATCTCCATCATACCATACACAAAACACATATATATGTATTATATATATAAATTATATATATATATATAAATTATATCTATATATATATATATATATATATATTCCCAAAGGAAGGAAGACTTAAATGAAAAAGACAGAACTTTAAATTTCTAGAAGGAAATAAAGAAAAAATAACTTTGTGATTGCAAAATTGGAAATGTTTGCTTAAATAAGAAACAAAAAATACTAACCATAAAAGAAACATGGATAAATTAAATTAAAATTAAGACTTTCACTTCATCAAGTCACTTAAAGTAAAAAGATATACCATAAATTGGGATAATATATTCACTATGTATAATCACAAATTAAGAGACTGTTTTTGCCATCTATCTATCTACCTATCTATCTACGTATCTATCAACTTATAAATACTATATATAAAGAATTCCTTCAAATCAATATGCAACAGATGCATAACCCAACAGAAAAATGGGAGAGGGAAAAAGAAAAAAACATAAATGCCCAATGACCAATAAACAAAATTAAAGGCTGATCAACCTGATTAGTAATCCAGGAAATGCAAATTAAGAACATCATGATTCACCTTTTTTTACCCATTAGATTGATCAAAAGAAAAAAAAAAGGGACTTGTCTGACAAATGCTGATGAGCATATACAGCACGTAGAAGACTTATATGTGCTGGCAGAAGTGTAAACTGATGCATACATTTAGGAAAATAGTTTGGCATTGTCTTTTAAAGCTGAACATGCACACAATATGGCTGAGCTATCCCACTCCTAAGGAAAGATCCTAGGGAAACTCTTGCATATGTGCACTAATAAATATGTATAAAATGTACAAAAATGTTCTACTGTTGTTTGCAATAGCAAAAACAAACTAAAAATGTCTACAGACAATAAAATAGATAAGTAAAATATGGGATAATTATAAAATGGAATAGTAAATAGTGAATATGAATTAATGCATTTTATTGGTAATGTTCTAATTCTTTTATTGGGTGTGGATTCACAATGTTTGTCTTATTACAGTTCAGAACTTATGAAAACATTACATACATTCTTTTGTATGTATCAACTATTACATAATAAAGAGGGGGAAAGAAAGAAATCCAATAACCATAACTAAAGCAACTCCCTGGAATACAACAGTTACCCAAACCACCAGGGAAAACTTTTTTCCAAATTTTTCACTGAAATTTTCTTGACTATAATAAAAAAAAAAACTGACAGCCTAATTTATTTGCCGGAGTATTTAATGCAGATACGGGAAGACTTAGAGGATAAGAAAGCTGCACTAATTTGGGAAGAGTTAGAAAGATCAAGATAGAAATCCTAATCTGGATATGAAGAGTAAGAACAAATTTGGGGAAAGTAAGTTGCTGATAGTTTAGAGTGCCAGAGTAGAAGCACTCTTAACTCACTCATTGGATCAACAGTGTTCCTCATTCCTTTTACTAAATACACTTACTGATGCCCATATCACAGTGAATGTGAACACATATGATGTGTATACAGTTCTCCATTATGCTAAATCAGGACTGACTGTGTTGGTTCATAAGTTTGCCAAATATGTTTTGCTTGCCTGTTCAGTGCCACTCTCCACTCTGCTCTTTCTCCTGTCTGTTCTATCAAAGTGAGCAATGCCATACACATCAATATACTTCTTCAGCTTCCAGTCAGGTCCAACCAGTGAGAAGTCAGAAGGAGGCACATAACTTTAGAATAACCATTCTTGGGTGTTGCATAATCCCTTAGGATTTCCCTATACCCTGCCTACCCCTTTGTTATATAGGCCCTTTATTAAACTTTCCTTGAATTACTTGAGTATGCGATTTCCTACGGTTTGAACTTGTTTATTCCTATTGAAGTCGTCATTGTAATTCCATGATTAAATTAAACATTCATTAGGTAATGGAATAAAATATGAATTCAAAAATAAAAAAGCAGAATACTTTGAAAACTTAATTGAATGCTTTGGAAAAATCGCTAAAGATAAGTTGACTTAAAACAACTACTATTGGGCTTCCCTGGTGGCGCAGTGGTTGAGAGTCCGCCTGCCGATGCAAGGGACGCAGGTTCATGCCCCGGTCTGGGAGGATCCCACATGCCGCGAAGCAGCTGGGCCCGTGAGCCATGGTCGCTGAGCCTGTGCGTCCGGAGCCTATGCTCCTCAGCGGGATAGGCCACAACAGTGAGAGGCCCGCGTACCGCAAAAAAAACCAAACAACAACAAAAAACAACTACTATTAAATTAGATATAGATGTAAAACTGTAAAAAGCTGGGAAAATAGTAAAAATATTTTACCCTCAGAAGAATTTTACCCTCAGATTGCTCTTCAAGGGTCTTTAGGTTCTAAAGCTCCAATTTAAAGTAACTAGAAAGTACAGATAATGAATTATGGGTGTGACTAATATAGAAAGACCCAACTGAATCAAATCTTTAAGCTATTTCTCAAAAAATAGACCATGGCCCTATTATACTTAATAATGATGGTTAAAGAAACATATGATGGAAAAATGATATACACAAATCTGTAACATCTTAAGCTAAATCACATGAATACGCTTATAAACAGGCAAAAGATAATTTTACTACACATTTCTAGTCAAAATACTAAATAGCAATAATTGAAAGAAATGTCTTTAATATGAAAAATATCTATTTTAAAGTAAAGCACACAAAGAAAATAAAGTATTTACAGAAAAAAATAGAGTACTGTCTTTAACATTCAAAGAGAATATGCAAATTGAAAACACAAAAATCCAAAAATATACTAACCAAAATAGTACTACAGGAAGACAACATGGAAAAAAAATATCCTTGCTAGCAAAGACATTTAAATTTGAGTATCATTAATAATTGTTTTTTGTTTATTCAAGTACTAACAATATTATGGTAAATTACAATGCATTTGCTGGCAAACCTTCAGGAAAATTGGCACTCTCACTTTCATATATTACTGGTAAGAGTAATCCTTTTGTCCATTTATTCAATACTCTTTATAGGTCTCTGAGATTACACTATCTCCTGCCCTCATTCTCTTCTGGGATTCTTTTTCTCTTCATCTTGTAACCAATTTTTCCATGTTCTTCAAGACTCAACTCATATGTGTCTTCTTCCAGAACCATCACATCCTTGGGATTGCTTTAAATACTACCATTATGCCATTTATGACAAAGCCACAGCTAACATCATACTCAACAGTGAAAAGCCAAAAGCTTTTCCTCTAAGATCAGAAACAAGACAAGGATGCCTACTCTTGCCACTTCTATTTAACATAGTATTAGGAGTCGTAGCCATAGCAATCAGACAGAAAAAGAAACAAAAGGCATTCAATTCAGAAGAAAAAGTGCGGTCCTCGAATAAGGATCGATATACAGATCAACGGGAATAGAAGTGAGAATCCAGAAATAAGCAGTCACATTTACAGTCAATTGATTTTTGACAAGGATGCCAAAACAACTCAATAAGGAGAAAGAGTAGTCTTTTTTTAACAAATGGTTCTGGGGTAACTCTGGATATCCACATGCAAAAGGATGAAGATGGTCACATCAGTAAGACAAGAGAAAGAAATAAAAGACATCCAGATTGGAAGGGAAGAAGTAAAACTATCACTATTTACAGATGACATGACACTATATATAGAAAATCCTAAAGACTCCAACAAAAAAACTGTTAGAACTAATAAGTGAATTCAGTACAGTTGCAGGATACAAGATTAAAATACAGAAATCTGTTGCACTTACCATACACTAATGATGAACTCTCAGAAAGAAAAATCAAGAAAACAATTCCATTTACAATCACATCAAAAAGGATAAAATACCAAAGGATAAATTTAACCAAGGAGGTAAAAGACCTGCACCCTGAAAACCATAAGACATTGATGAAGGAAACTGAAAACAATACAAATAAATGGAAATATATCTGGTGTTCATGGACTGCAAGAATTAATATTGTTAAAATGTCCATACTACCCAAAACAATCTATAGATTTAATGCAATCCCTGTCAAAATACCCAAGACATTCTTCATAGAAAAAGGACAAATAACTCTAAAATTGGTTTGGAACCATGAAAGACCCCAAACAGCCAAAGCAACTTTGAGAAAAAAGAACAAACTAGAGGTATCATGCTCCCTGACTTCAGACTAAACTACAAAACTACAGTAATCAAAAAAGTATGGTGTTGGCACAAAAACAGACACATAGATCAATCAATGGAACATGTCTTTAATATGAAAAATATCTATTTTAAAGTAAAGCACACAAAGAAAATAAAGTATTTACAGAAAAAAATAGAGTACTGTCTTTAACATTCAAAGAGAATATGCAAATTGAAAACACAAAAATCCAAAAATATACTAACCAAAATAGTACTACAGGAAGACAACATGGAAAAAAAATATCCTTGCTAGCAAAGACATTTAAATTTGAGTATCATTAATAATTGTTTTTTGTTTATTCAAGTACTAACAATATTATGGTAAATTACAATGCATTTGCTGGCAAACCTTCAGGAAAATTGGCACTCTCACTTTCATATATTACTGGTAAGAGTAATCCTTTTGTCCATTTATTCAATACTCTTTATAGGTCTCTGAGATTACACTATCTCCTGCCCTCATTCTCTTCTGGGATTCTTTTTCTCTTCATCTTGTAACCAATTTTTCCATGTTCTTCAAGACTCAACTCATATGTGTCTTCTTCCAGAACCATCACATCCTTGGGATTGCTTTAAATACTACCATTATGCCATTTATGACAAAGCCACAGCTAACATCATACTCAACAGTGAAAAGCCAAAAGCTTTTCCTCTAAGATCAGAAACAAGACAAGGATGCCTACTCTTGCCACTTCTATTTAACATAGTATTAGGAGTCGTAGCCATAGCAATCAGACAGAAAAAGAAACAAAAGGCATTCAATTCAGAAGAAAAGAAGTAAAACTATCACTATTTACAGATGACATGACACTATATATAGAAAATCCTAAAGACTCCAACAAAAAAACTGTTAGAACTAATAAGTGAATTCAGTACAGTTGCAGGATACAAGATTAAAATACAGAAATCTGTTGCACTTACCATACACTAATGATGAACTCTCAGAAAGAAAAATCAAGAAAACAATTCCATTTACAATCACATCAAAAAGGATAAAATACCAAAGGATAAATTTAACCAAGGAGGTAAAAGACCTGCACCCTGAAAACCATAAGACATTGATGAAGGAAACTGAAAACAATACAAATAAATGGAAATATATCTGGTGTTCATGGACTGCAAGAATTAATATTGTTAAAATGTCCATACTACCCAAAACAATCTATAGATTTAATGCAATCCCTGTCAAAATACCCAAGACATTCTTCATAGAAAAAGGACAAATAACTCTAAAATTGGTTTGGAACCATGAAAGACCCCAAACAGCCAAAGCAACTTTGAGAAAATAGAACAAACTAGAGGTATCATGCTCCCTGACTTCAGACTAAACTACAAAACTACAGTAATCAAAAAAGTATGGTGTTGGCACAAAAACAGACACATAGATCAATCAATGGAACAGAATAGAGAGCCCAGAAATAAACCCACACACATATGGTCAATTAATCTATGACAGAGAAAGCAAGAATATAAAATGGGAAAAAGACAGTCTCTTCAATAAGTGGTGTTGGGAAACTGGACAGCTACATGTAAAAGAATGAAACAAACATCTTCTCACACCATATACAAAAATAAACTCAAAATGAATTAAAGACCTAAATGTAAAACCTGAAGCCATAAAACTCCTAGAAGAAAACATGGACAGTATGTTCTTTGACAAATGTCGTAGCAATTTTTTCTGGATCTGTCTCCTCAGGCAAGGGCAACAACAGCAAAACTAAACAAATAGGACCTAATCAAACTTAAAAACTTTTGCACAGTAAAGGAACCATCAACAAAAGAAAAAGGCAACCTACTCAATGGGAGAAAATATTTTCAAACAAATATGTCCAAGAAGGCATTAATATCCAAAATATATTTTTAAAGACTCATATAACTCAATATCAAAAAAAACCAACAACCCAATCAAAAAATGGGCAGAGAGGGCTTCCCTGGTGGTGCAGTGGTTGAGAGTCCGCCTGTCAATGCAGAGGACACGGGTTCATGTCCCGGTCCGGAAAGATCCCACATGCCACGGAGCAGCTAGGCCCATGAGCCATGGCCGCTGAGCCTGCGCGTCCGGAGCCTGTGCTCCACAATGGGAGAGGCCACAACAGTGAGAGGCCTGTGTACCAAAAAAAAAAAAAAAAAAAAAAAAAAATGGGCAGAGGACCCAAATAGGCATTTTTTTCTAAGAAGACACACATATGGACAACAGGCCCATGAAAAGATTTCAACATCACTAATCATCAGGGAAATGAAAATCAAAACTATCATAAGATGTCACCTCACACCTGTTAGAATGGTTGCTGTTCAAAAAGACAAGAAATAACAAGTGTTGGCAAGGATGTGGAGAAAAGGGAACCCTTGTACACTGTTGGTGAGAATGTAAGTTGGTGCAGACACAATGGGTAACAGTTTAGTGGCTCCTCAAAAAATTAAAAATAGAACCACCATATGATCCAGCAATTCCACTCCTGGGTATTTATCCAAAGAAAATGAAAACAATAATTTGAAAAGATACATGCAACCCAATGTGCATAGCAGCATTATTTACAATAGCCAAGATATGGAAGCAACCTAAGTGTTTATCAACAGATGAGTGAATAAATAAGAAGTGGAATATATAGACAATGAAATACTACTCAGCCATAAAAAGGAATGAAATTTCACCATTTGCAACAACATGGATGGTCCTGCTTAGTGAAATAAGTGAAATAAATGATACAGAGAAAGACAAATACTGTGTTTTCACACATATGTATAATCTGAAAAATAAAACAAATGAACGAATATAACAAAACAGAAATGAACTCACAGATACAGAGAACAAACTAGTGGTTACCAGAGGGGAGAGAGGTGGGAGGACAGGCAAACAGATGAAGGGTATCAAGAGGCACAAACTACTAGGTACAAAATAAGTTATAAGGATGTAATGTACAACACAGGAAATGTAGTCAATATTTTATAATATAATAACTTTGTATGTACTATAAAAATACCAAATTACTATGTTGTACACCTGAAACCAATATAATATTGTAAATCAAGTTTACTGCAATAACAATTTTTAACTTATTAATTAATTAATTACCATACTATCTTTATGCTCACGAAGCAACTCATGGAAACCCCTTTTAATGTGAAACATATTTTATTATAAACATATTTGCTTCTCTGTTTTTCTTTCCATAGCCCCTTGTAGCCTAGTTACTCTACTAGACCATAAGGCAAACTGCATAAGGTGAAGAGACCTGTTTCTCTCCGTAGCATGGTACATAATACCTGCACACAGCAAATGCTTAATAAATACATATACAAATGCAAATTAAAACAAATTAGTGAATGAATGAATGGATAAATTAACAAAGTATCAGAAACAATGTCAAGGATTACTCCTAAACCACCATGTTATGCTTGAAGATAAATTCTCTCAAGAGGGCCCCCTGGAAGCGGCCCATTCTTGTCTTGGAAAATAGGGACTGGTCTGGTTCACATGACTAAATAGGTACATATACTTCTGCCATAAATCCTTTCTATCTGCTGGAAAGTCAGCAGTATATCCTTAAGGTGAGCGGAATTGGAGCAAGGCTTAGGAGAAGAGCATGAAGACTGAACCCAACAAGTCTTGAGAACAGTTATTTATCTTGGGTCATGGCCACAGTTGTATCTGTGGAACCTAAAATCAGGAGCCACACAGTATCAATAATTTATCAGATATTTCAAGTCATTCAGTTCAAAAAGTTCCCATGATCATGACACACAAATTATGATCTAATTAGGAGAAAGGAAGAAAGGAACAAAAGCACATAAAATTCCACTTCTGAAGAAGGATGATTTACTGCAGTGCACAGCCTTAAAGAGACAAGAGAGGCCGTAGATACCGTGTGGAGGAGTTAGAATAAATGCTACCTGTTAGCTGGGAAAATAAAGGGGATAAACAGAAAATGGAGACGATACACATGAAAAAAAAAGTTACTTGCCTGTTTTGCCTAGGAATGATCCTTATACCTTCTTTTCCCCTGGCTTTTTTGGCCCTAAGTATAGTAAATCCAAATATTTCTTCGAAAAATATTGATATTACTTACTTGTTTCTAGGCCATAAATTTTAGGACATAGTGAAGTACAAAATAAATTGTCTTGGCAGTACCCATTTCCCCCCACAATTTCCTGGAAATTGTGTCATGAAACAGAAAACCACAAAGTGAACTGTTTTTACCCATGTGAAGGACATTATAATTCAGAGCTTAATACTGACTAAGGGGCTTAGTATCAAAATTATGAAAAATAGTAACAGAAGAACTAAGCCAGTAAAACTAAAATCATAGTCATAAAATAAAGTCATTTAAATAATAAAATTAAACTTCAATAACCACAGACTGCTGACAGATATTTAAAATACTGATTATAAGACAATACTACAAGATGTATAACAATCAGCTGACACTGCAAATTTGCTGTATCATAAATTTGTCGTAAAACTAATATACTTCATGCTACTACTACTCCTACACTTAATAAGAATGATGGTGATAACCATACAATGCCACTTAATTGCAACTAAACTAATTGAGAATTTAGAAGAACTTAGAATTTTCTTTTAATCAAAAGAAGTTTGAGTGGATGCCTTGTTCAGGTAACTCTTCAAGAAAAAACAGGCATTCAAAAAATTACGTTTGTCCATTTACCTTAGGACTACCTCAATCAAGTGAATATTGAAAAATTTCTATTATTGCTGTGGTATTGGTGATGAAAGTGGTGGAATTTCTTTGACTAAAAACTTTTTGAAAAGTAAAGTCTGAACTGCCATTTTTTTCCCCTTTCCTTCTTCTCCTAAGCAGAGACAGCCTGAATTATATCAAATAAGGGCTACCACCAAAGGATAAGAAAAGCAACTTGAAATAATGTCCATTTTGGGTAAATGATGCTACATGAACTAATGTTCATTTGAAGTAAGGAAATTCCCACTATGAATCAGAAGAAATAGTGCATATTCATTACAGGTAACAATTATCAAAATAATGTCATACTATGAAGTTAAGGAAGCAATTAGAATACAAAATGGTAAGGCTTCCCTGGTGGTGCAGTGGTTAAGAATCCGCCTGCCAACTCAGGGGACACGGGTTCAAGCCCTGGTCCAGGAAGATCCCCCATGCCGTGGAGCAACTAAGCCCGCAGGCCACAACTACTGAGCCTGCCAGCTAGAGCCCATGAGCCACAACTACTGAGCCCATGCGCCACATCTACTGAAGCCCGGGAGCTCTAGAGCCCATGTTCCGCAACAAGAGAAGCCACTTTAATGAGAAGCCTGTACGCCTCAATGAAGACTAGCCCCCACTCACTGCAACTAGAGAAAGCCTGCATGAAGCAACGAAGACCCAACACTGCCAAAAGTGATAAATAAATAAAAATAAATTTATTAAAAAAACAAAGAATACAAAATGGTATATACACAATGACAGCAGTCATGAATCCATGTAAACATATGGACAACAGATACTGTTATATAATAATGTAGGCTTATCAATATTTTTCCTATTATTTTCTTCTATATTGTAATATTTTTAGAAGAAAAAAAACAACTATCACCAAGTTCTACTATCAAACTCTATAAAAGACTTCTTAACACTCACAGTATTATGAAAACAGAAATCTCATGTCAGCTATGGCTACAATGTGATTATCCTGTGCTTGGACAACGAAACTAAATAAATGGGTGGAAAAAAAAGGCAGAAATGATTTACCAAATAGCAATGAATGAAGGGGCAATACGTTGGAGAGATAAAAAGGTATGACTGATTAAAATAATTTAAAATTTTAATAAAGATATTTTATACGGGCAATATGTCTTGCTAATAATACCAAATAAATACAAATAGGTTTAAAAAATCATAGCCACAAAAAAAGGTGACTCAAAATTCCAAGTAAATATGGAGAAAGTTTTATCTAGTAAAGTAGGTGGTTCTAAAGTGCTAACAAAGATATATACCAAATATAGTTGTTACTACTGAAAAGAGAAACTCAAAAGCAGAGAAAAGAATATATTTTAGCATGACCAAACTAAGTATATTAAAATGTTAACAATCTTCTAAAAGGGAAAGGTAAATAACTGTTCTAAAAGGGAAGGTCACATGTTATTTTACCCGTTTAAAATTGTATTCTTATCTAACTCAGACTAAGTAATAAAGAACTACAGTTTTCATTTTTTTATTGTCATTGAAACCTTATGTTCTTATGATTGGATAATTAATTTTTATCATTAAATGGCTATGGCTTAAATGATAATATAATTAAAATTTACATAATTTTTTATATTTGGAAAACTTTATAAAATTAAAAATTTGATTAGTATATAACCTACTTGTAAAAATTAGTATAATTAATCTATTTGAAAAACTAGCAGCTTTTTTTTTTTTTTTTCCGGTATGCGGGCCTCAGTGTTGTGGCCTCTCCCATTGCGGAGCGCAGGCTCCGGACGCGCAGGCTCAGCGGCCATGGCTCACGGGCCCAGCCGCTCCGCGGCATGTGGGATCTTCCCGGACCAGCGCACGAACCCGTGTCCCCTGCAACGGCAGGCGAACTCTCAACCACTGCACCACCAGGGAAGCCCGCAGCTTTTAAACTAAAGTAAAATGGGACTTCAGTTCTTTAGATTTAGTCTAACCACTGAATATCAAGTTGGCTTTCCACTTCATGTGTTACTTTCCCAGACTCAAGAAATAATGGGGGCAGGGACTGCCATTAGGCAGTGAATATTATACAAAACTTGTATGAGTTTAGGACAGAAACTGGTACCAAAATATATCAAGCATGCCTTGATATAATAATATATAATTGCATAAACCTGTATACTGTTGCTATAGAAACATGAATGGCTGGAGATAAATAAGACTACCCTTAATGATTGACACTGCCCAAGATAAGCAACTGAAATAGCACACAACAGAACCATATTACAATCCTGCCAGACAAGTGAAGATTATTCTTTCATAGCTAATATATTCAGTGCTTGACACTATTTCAGTTTTGCTTAGACTATTTTTTAATTTATTTTTATTCTCTCTTCTTTCCCATATCTATTCCATTGCTGCTTTTTCTGTGCAGGAAAAGAGAATGTGGCCTTCTTGAAGAGCCTCCTGTCTTTAAATACTACGCAACTCTGAAAAGTCACTCCCACTGCGTGAAAAATATCATTTTCTTATGGCCCGGGGGCATTTTCACACAGTCAATTGCTATAAGAAAGACCTATATTTAAGAGCTACCTTATAATTCTTGCTGCTTGGTGAGCAAGGATGCAGTGGAGAGAATTCTTCTGGGGGTGAGGCTGAGGGCCATCTCTACTCCTCTAACAATACATGCATCTAACCCATAAATTTGGACAGAAAAATGTCACACTGCTTTCAGAGTGTAGAAGGTACTGTAACACAATTAGAGCAGGCTTTTCCATAGGAAGGTCAAAAAATAAGCACTTTTATAATACACACTTAGAGTACATATGCATATTAATTCTTTCTAAGCTTAAGATCATTTCAGCCAACTTTTATGAGCCTAACGTTTTCTGAAGCACTGGGGATAAAGCACTCACTGTCTAGTGGAGAAAACAGGTAAAATAACAATTAATTGTAATATATGTAGTAAGGACATGCATATATGCCTAAAGTATGATCTTAATATCATACAGATTTTAATAAAACTTACTATCACAGAATCCAGGCCTAAAATGAGAAGAGGTGTTACTTGGAGAGGGACCTAGAATCAACACAGACTAATACATTTAAACTAATCTTCACACAGATAATGATAAAACTTTTCCTAAATTCTGGGAATTATTTTTTTATAAAGGCAATGCTCTATAACTGCACTGAACAGCTTTGAAAGTTTTATTTTTATGCCATTATTTGAACATGAGGACTTTATGTCAAACGGTGTCCTATACTCATTTTCTTTTACTCCATTTAGTTCTTACAGCAACACAATGAATGTATCACTATGGACTCCCATTTGTTACTGGGAAGATTTCATGCCCATCACTCTGTGTAGTATGTATATTAGTTTTCAATCACAACAATACTACTGTTAAATTGATATCATCATCCCCATTCTGCAAACCAAGACACTGAGGTTAAGAAATTTACCAGTGATTAAAAATATAGTAAACGACAGAAATGGAATCCAAATGTAGGTGTTGGGCTCCAGCCTCAACTAGTTCCCCAACTCCATACTGACTGGTACTTAGATTCCAACCAGTCATACCAGCCTCACATCTCTCCACCATCCTTGCCACCAACCTTAGAGTCCGGACAACTCACACCTCCTCACACTTTAGCATGCTGCTCTGTGTGCGTCTAGTGACCTTACTAGCCTTTACCAGTGGTTCAAAATTTATTCATCTGTCAAAACCCAATTCAACCACCTTCCTCAACACCTCCAAAAGAAATGATCATCTGGCTCCTAGAGTATTTTGTTTATACTTCTGTCACAGTATGTCCATGGTGAAATTTGTATTGTAGTATGTTATATCTATCTCAACCCTTGGGCTGACAACTCTTGGGAGGGCCAAGAACTATGTTTTATTCACCTTTCTGGTGCCTAGCATGGATCAAGGTACCCAAGTATGTGATCAGCAAGCTCTATTAGTTTTATACTAGTTCACACGTAAGGTCTTCTGTATTGTGATCATTACTCTTTTTCCACTCTTCAAGTATCCTACTCTCCAGAGCCAACAGACCACTTGATGTTTCTCCCACATGTGACTCCAAAGTTTTGCTTTGCTTACGTTTTTCCCCTCTATACATTGTACCATTTCCTTCCCAACCCTATTTACCTACAAAATCCTGCCTACCTTTCAAGATTTAACTTTATTGCTGTCCTGTACAGGAAAAACCCGTGTAATCCTAAGTATTATAAACTTTTCCTTTTTCTTAATGCTCTCTAAGAGTGTTTATCAAATACATCGTGAGTGGCCTACACTGTGGTGATTATAAGCATTCTAGAGAAAAAGAATCATGTTATTCTTTTCATCCCCAGTTTTATCACAAAGCCTTGCTATAGTAAACATGTATTTGATAGTAACTTGATTTAACTTTAATCCTTGCATTATAAACTACAATATAATAGAAAAATGTGAAATAATTCTTCTGCCTGTTTTCCCTTTATTTTGCACTGGCATACACTCTGGTAAGAATTACACTGCACTGCATTATAATCATGTGTATAAATCCTAAGGCAAGGAGGGGGCTGATCAACCTCAGTGGTTGACAATGTCCAATATATGCAACTGAAATATCACATAAGCATGCTGCAATTCTACCAGGGAAGCGAAGTGTATTCTTTTAAAGTTAATGTATTCATGCATCATACTATTTGGGTAATTTTGCTAAAATTAGGTTACTTTTTATTGTTTTTTATTCCATCTCTTTTACCACACAGATCCCATTTCTATGCATGAAAGCATAGAAGAAAACAAGTCACAGAGATAACTGAAAATGTTCATCTAAGCACTATCTGGGGAGATAGTATTTTAGACTTCACATTTGGAATATTCCTCCCCTAATTGGTAGGGGTAATAGGTAGCCAATATAGGCTTTATTATTCTAATTCTAGTAGCAAGACCACACATATGGTGGGTGGATATGGCTATATCAGATTGCCTGGGCCCAATACCATAAAACAGCTGATACATGAACTTCCTTTCAATTCTGATTCTACCATCCCCAAGCAATCTGGTGATTCTGTTGCTTTTCAGCTGCCAGTGCTGCTCTGCCTAAAGGAAAAGAAAGTTTCTAATGACCAAATTCCTCATTTTAAATTTTACATACACAGAACTCACAGATTCTTCATATTCTAATTATTTTTGTCCCTAGAAAAATAATTTATCCCCATAAATCAATCCTTTTAGTTTTAAACACTAATTTCATGAGCTTGCTTAACATGAGTCTATCCTCAGAAATGTGAGTCTATTTTATAGGCCAAGGACTACATCCCAGACCATGACAGGAAATTAATGCTAGTCTTCTGGTCCTACTAGACCTCTCTGCCAATCCCTTCCCTTGATGCCAATAAGATGACAGCATTAATTTCTACAAACCATATATTTTTCTTCCTTTATGGTTAATTCCAAAGGGTAGAATGGAAGACAATATCTCCTACAATAAACTAGCTCACAATTCTACCTTTTATATAGTTATTTTAAAACATTAGGTATCTGTCCTATTTCGTGATAAATAATGCCAAACTGTTATTACCAATGTACTTGCCAATCAATCAGAAGGACTTTAATGTTAGCAGGTTAAAATAATTATTTTATTATTATCTATTATTTTATATTTGCAAGCCACAATGCTCTTATTATTTTTTAAAAATGATGATGCTTATGGTTTCATTCTGTCAAGGATAATTTACTTATGACATTTGGATAAAGCCAGACTTTACTAATATATTCCATTTGCTTTATGATGTTTTATTTTGTTTCATTGTGTTTGAGATGGAAATTGGAAATAAGGAATGTAGAAGTCTCAAATATTTTATCTCACAATAATAATCCACAAAGTAGAATACCAACTTAGCCACCAAAAATCAGGGATGTGTACACATGAGATAAACCCGAAAAGTTTTTTTCATAATGTCAGCTATAAGAATGAAGCAAATACATTAAAAATTCTTTAGTAGAAACCAAGATCACAGTGAACGCATGTATCATATATATCATATATAAAAATGGAAATATGAATATGCTTTTCTTACTCATTGTTTTACTCTTAAGCTTACCTTGTCCAACCCTCCACTGTATTAGATTAGTTCAATGTCTACCTATGTTCACTGCCATAAACAAAATTCATTTTAATGATCTGCAAATGTTGGTATATATGACAATAATTTAAATTGAATCTTATAAATGCCAAACAAAAACTGCAGGAAAAAATTAATAGTATAATTGGTTGGAGGGATTTACGTTTAATTAGAGTATCTTGGGGAACAGGGAAAACTCTGTTTCTTTTTCCTCATATTTTCATGAGGAGACTTTTGATCAAGAAATGCAATTAGTTTTATTCTGTCCCTCACTTCTTACCATGAGAGTGCCAGAGACTCATCACACTGGTGAGTTTAAGAGAACATACGAACGTGCCCCGTTCAATTCCTTTTTCTCAGTTCAGTGCTACCTGTAGAGAAGACACATTCAGGCCTGTTTTTATCCATTCCTCAGTGACAGAGGACTGTGGATGTCCCACTGGGCCAGCAGCTGGAAGGGTACCACTGTCTAATTCAGAGCTGAAGCCGATTTCATATGGACACATAATGCATGTCCTCCAATTCAGCCTCTACCAGTAATAAAACTGGTACTTTGATCTCCATCTGCCTGGCACCTGTGTCTGTTTCTCTGAAGTTTCCGAAGTCTGGAGGGGACGTGATTAATGTGATTTATCCAACCTCTAAAACTCCAAACCAAGTCGACTGCTGACATAGAGGTGGAGATCTACATAGATTGAATACTGTAAGATTGCCTATTCTTATTTATTCATTCAGTAAATATTTACTGAACACTGAGTATGTGCCAGGTATTCTCTAGGCATGGGAATATGGCAGGCGAGAAAAACAAAAGCCAGTATCTTAGGAAACCAACTCTAAGCACACACCACCAGGCTGTGAGTAAATCAGCAGGGAAATAGGAAGAGGAATACACCTGTGTTTTCTTCTTCATGGACTTCGGCGTATAAATTACAGTACTTCAACATATTAATTGCAACAAAAAATAATAATAGGCTGATATAAAACTGCAGATAGTCATCCATTTGACCTACAAAAATAGCAGTTGTCTTACGATGGAGACTAATAATTTGACACTAAAGAATAAGTGAGCAAATTCTATCCTCTTGGAATGACACAGAAGACCATATAAATATCGAAAAATCTAAAATAAAACGAATTAATGATTAAAAAGAGATATTTTAATTTAAAATAGGGTTTAAATATATAAATAATGAATAGGGTTTGATGTGGGAAAACCACTTGTACAGATTGATTGAATCTTATCAGCTCTGGGTAATAATACCATATCCTATTCCATGACAAACTAACAGAAGCAGTATCCGTTTTCTTTTAATACATCTGAATATTAAAGATTAAATATCAAAAGCAGCACTGATTTTCTTTTAATGCAACTGAATATTAAGGATTCATATTAATAACTACACTTATCCCCTTCTAATGTGTTTCTCATATTTAAAGTACTTTACAAATATTAATTCCAAAAAATCATTAATAGTGTCAATCCAAGATGGATAATATTCATATGTTTCAAAGATAGTCTACATCCAAAACGCTTTATACATCTGAAAACAGAAGACTTTACAAAAACTCTGACAAATCGCTAATATCAGCTAACAAAGACACAAAATATAACACTTTTTTGTATTTATAGAAGATTATAATCACTATGATACTAACAGGGAAGAGGTGGCATTTTGCCAACTGGTATGAGAGCTGTTCCGCTCCCTAGAAAATTAAAATTCTTAAAAAATTCTATACTAAATACAGAATTATTTAAAGTTAGGAGTAAAGGACAGTAGAGGGAAAAGAATGATTTTGTCAGTGGAACAAGGCAGAAAGGCAGTCAGTGAACGGTTACCCCAGCAGAGGCAGAGCCAGCCTGCAGTAGCAGTGTGCTCCAGGTCAGACTGAGGTGTCTCACCCAATGCCGTGTCTTGATGTTACTGCATCTATCACAGTCTATATATGCTGAGAATAGGCATGCTAGTTTATTACAAGTCTCTGAACTTCAAGAGAGGACACGATATATAGGATAAAAGATGATTTCCTGAAAGGCAATAAGAAATTTTATGAAATACTATGCAGTTACTTAAGATTTTTCATCTCGGAAATCTCAACTGGAGATAGGATCTTGAAAACTATAGCATGATGATAACATTTCAGAACAAAAATGATAGTCTTAAAATGAGCATACCCTACAGAAACTTATGTCATAGCTAATCCTCTCATTTTTCCTTTCTATACAAAATTAATTGAGATGATTTAAAAGTACATTTTCAGTATAATCTGTTGCAAGGTGAGAGCTCTGTAGTTCAAACACCTACAACTATGCTCTTCAAGGATTGCTGAAGTTTTACTGGTTTTCCCTAAAGCCAATCCTTTCTAATTTTTGTAACATTAAATTAACTTTCAAAAATTAAAATATACCATTTTATGTAGTTACTTTTCTGTTATTTTAAAACAGCATTGAGGGACTTCCCTGGTGACACAGTGGTTAAGAATCTGCCTTCCAATGCCGGGGACACGGGTTTGAGCCCTGGTCCGGGAAGACCCCACATGCTGCGGAGCAACTAAGCCCACCTGCCACAACTACTGGGCCTGCGCTCTAGAGCCCGTGAGCCACAACTACTGAGCCCACGCACCGCAACTACTGATGCCAGCATGCCTAGAGCCCGTGCTCCGCAACGAGAAGGCACCACAATGAGAAGCCTGCGTGCAGCAACGAAGAGTAGCCCCTGCTTGCCATAACTAGAGAAAACCCGCATGCAGCAATGAAGACCCAACGCGACCCCCCAAAAAAAAAACAAAAACAGAATTGAAGTGACACTTGAGTCAAAATAAATATTATGGTTCAGGTAACTAATAGTTGGGTCATATTTAAAAGTCATCCGAAGATAAACTCTTACAAAATACTTAGTTTTTAAAATGACAAAATTAAGTTGCTATAAACCTTAATGTAGTTTTTAAAACTTTCTAGAAAAGATTTGAGTCTGGGAGATAAAGTCCAACCCATGGAAAGAAATTAATTACATATGTTTACAAAATAAGTAGGTCAAATAGGCATTATAGATGATGTCAACAGGCATTATAAAATTATTCTGAGTATTATTTGAGTAAACATAGACTTACATCTCTGAGATGCTTATAAACTGAAATGCCTTATATTTATGAATTTTAAACTCTCCACATGTACAGTTTTTGTTTTAAAACCCAGAAAAGAGTTGAAATGGAAAAAAAAAAGAGTTGAAATGGAGAGCACATAATCACAGGGAAACCTTCAGATGCACAAAACTTACATTCTCAACTAGAAGAGCATATGTCTTTCTATAACACTCCTCAGATGAGGCGATTTCTAGATGTACTTATATAAAAAAAGATGACTTACAAGCATTTCTAAAATAACATTTTCAAATATAATGAAGATCAGGAAAACAATGAGATGGTGTTTACAACAAATAACACTGACAGAGAAATCTAAAATTCCTGACTATTTGACTTTAATAAAATAAAAACCTTCTAACCAGCTTAGTAACATAGGAATGCTGACAATAAAGTTCATTAGAGGATCAAGTTCAGCAATCACTCATTAAGGGCTTACCACAGACAAGGCACTGTGCTCGGCACTTAGAGGAAGCAAAAGCAAACAAGACTTCACTTTCTCACATATATTATGACTGGAGCAGACACCAAAGCTGACACCAAGTAAGCCCATTTACTTCCACGGCCTTTTCCAGCTCAAATTTTTCCAGTCTCCCGGCAATATTCACCTACACGATGTTGTTGGTGTTGATTTTCTGGGAAAAGAACTTTCCCCACCCTTGTTTTTCTGTCTCATTTTATCCCTATTTTTAATTTATGCCATCTTGTTGTATTTTGCATACTCTAAGTTGCCTTAAGACCATTGTAGAATGCGGCAGGGTATAAAGAAACAAATAGAAGACAAACACAGAAGAAGAAAATCAAGTCAAGATATTCCAGGACACACTTGAAAATCAAATTTTAAATGTCCAACTCTTCTTTCCCAGCTGGCATATTGGCCTTGAAGTCAGAATATCAAGATTTTAATGCTACCTCAATATCTATAAAATTTTAGGCATGATTCTCACCCTCATTAAGCCTCAGTTTTATCATCTGTAAGTAAAGGTAAAAACAACCATGTCACAGGATTTTGTCTGCATATTGTAGAGTAGTTGGTATGGAAGAAATGTTCAACAAAAATCAATTTTATTTCCTTCCTTTACAAACTCATTAGCTGTCTATTGCTCTAATATTGCAGTAAAATGTCAGTCAACAACATGGCATGTCTTGTTAGCAAAAAAAGAACAAATGTAAAACCAGTATATGGATAAAACTATTAAGACAGTAAAACCAAAAATATCAAGATAAAAATTCATTTAAAAATTCTGCCCACATTTTCTTATAGTTACTACACCAACCTCAAATACTTTGCAGAATGAAACAGATATTTTTTAAGGAAAAAAATGGTCCATTACTTCCTCTAAATTTCTGCTTCTTAGTCAGGGTACAAAAATGACCCCCAGAGTGTACATAAGAAACCAAAGGATGAACATTTTGTTGTATTACTTTTGAAAAATTGTCAACAAACATTTTTATTTAAAATATAACTAGATGACAAAATAGGATTCAAGATTCCCTTGAATTTAGGGGCAGAGGAGGGGGAAGCTTGAGATATCAGTGATAATTTTCGATTGCAAAGTGCTTTTTCAGTTAATTCTCCCCAAATTGATCTATATATTTAAAACAACCCCTATTAAAATGTCAGCAGGTTTTTTGTTGTTGTTGTTGAAACTGACAGGCTGAACCTAAAATGTATATGAAAATTCAAAGAATTAGATTATCCAAAACAATTTTTAAAAGGAAGTAAAAAGTTGGGGTACATACACAATTTGGTTTCAAAGCTTGCTATAAAGCTGCAGTTATTAAAAGAGTGGTACTGGTATAAAGATAGACCTAGAGATCATTAAAACAGATAAGAAAGTACAGAAATATGCCCTTAATATGTATGGTCATCAACTGATTTTTGACAATAGAGCCAAGACAATTTAAGGATAAAAGATGGTCTTTTCCACTAACGACCCCTTCATACCATGTACACAAATTAACACAGAATGGATCAAACCTAAATGTGAGAGCTAAAACTATAAAACTTGACAAATAAAAAATAATAGAAAATCTTTACGATCTTAGATCAAGCAACAACTTCTTAGACATACAACAAAAGGATAACCCATAAGGTAAAAAATAATAAATTGGGCTCAATCAAAATTAAAATATTTTGCTCCTCAAAATGCCATTAAGAAAATATCACTAATTAGGAGGAAAATTTTGGAAATCAAATATCTGATAAGGAACTTGTATCCAGAATATATAAAGAACCCTTACAACTCAATAATGAAAAGTCAAACAACCCAATCAAAAAATTGCCAAGAGATTGAATAGACAATTCACCAAAGAAAATATACTAATGGCCACATGAATATCATTAGTTATTAAAGAAATGCAAATTAAAACCACAATGAGATACCATTTTATGCCCACCAGAATGGCTCTTATCAAAAGGACCAAAAATACCAGAAGTTGGCAAGGACAAGGAAAACTTGGGGTCCTCATACATTTCTGGTGGGGATGTAAAAAACAAAACAAACACCATTTTTGAAAAAAAGTTTGTTTAGTAGTTTCTTAGTGGACATACATAAACTTATCATTGAACCCTGCATTCATACCCCTAGAAAACTACCTAAGGGAATGAAAAGATATGTCCACATGAAGACTTATACACAGAAGTTTACAGCAGCATTATTTAGAATAGCCAAAAAACAAGAAATCCAAATGTCTATAAACTGGTGAATTGACAAACAAAATTTGATCCATTCAATGGGATATTTCTTAGCAATAAAAGGAAAAAAATTCTAAACATGCTACAGCATTGATGAATCTCAAAAGCATTATGCTAATTGAAAGTAGCCAGACACAAAAGATTACATATTGTAAGATTCTATTTATAAAAAATTTCTAGGAAAGGCCAATCTGTGAACACAGAATACAAATCAGCAGTTACCTAGGATGGGACTGGTAGCAGGGCTTGACTGCAAATGAGCATGAGAGAGTTTTGGGGGGTAATAAAGGAATTATAGAACTGGATCTGGTGATGATTACACAACTCTAAATATACTAAAATCACTGAATTCTATCAACTGCATTGAGTGAATTTTATGGTATGAAAATTATACCTCATTAATGCTGTTAAAATTAACACAACATTGTATATCAACTATACTTCAATTTTTAAAAATTAAAAAATAAGAACAAATGAGTATGCAAAGTTCTAGACTAAAGCCATAGACTATTTTTGCAATGATTAATCAATAAACTATTAGTTTAAGATGTTTAACCCAAAGAAGCGGACATAAAGTAGAAACATAACTATTTTCAAATACCCGATATATTTCTAACATATGATATATGTATGCATATGTACACATATGTAATGTGCCCTTCAAAGGACAACTAAGGCTAATGGGTCTTAATTAGAACAAATAAATTATAAGAATACACATACAAATCAATACACTGAGAACTCTCTAAAATTAAGAGCCAAAGTTTCCAAAAAATGAGCTGTGAACATTTAACAGGATGCTCCATGAGTCAGTCTATTTCTTGTTACTGAAACTGTTTTAAATGGTTAATTGACTAGCTAGTATTGTTCAGAGCCAACTCCTACATGGAATGGAATTGAATAATAAATCAGATGACCCCCAAGATTCCGTTCATTTTTAGGATATTTTTATTATTTTTATTTCTGCCACTGAACTGACACATTAAAAATGAGGGTAGCCTTGAGACAAATGGGCACTCAAAGTCAAAATTACAGTCCAGTCCAGGGCCTAAAACAAAGCCTCTACTTGTCTGATGACCCTAATATATAATGGGTCTGAAAGTGAAGTTGTCAAGGTTCTGGATGAATACACTGAGTCTGGCCCAGGCAGCTACTGGTGATGCTTAACTCTAACTGTAACAGCATAGAGGGTCATCTTATAGCCAGTAATAAACTGTCTTTTGATCTGATAAGCTTTGGAGTATATCTTTTCAAAAAAATTATCAAATTTTTTTTAATATAAGGAGGTAAGGTACTGATATAAAAAGACTATTTTATTCATTTCTTTCTTAACAAAAATAACATTTTTCAGCAGGAGAAAAATGAGTAGAATTATGTAACTATTGTGCTGTGTTATAAGTAATAGTTATTGTCAAAATAAATATCTTCTTGCCTTGAAAAACATCTGACCTGAGCTCAAGTAAAACTATTATTTCAGGAATTATCTCTGTAGTGGAGAGGTGATGGGGGTTCATAGGATACATCAGCATCAACTAAAACAAAATAAGGTAGATATTATGTTACAGACAGAAACACACACTTAAAATTTCAGTGAAACTTCTGAGACTATAGTTTTTGCCTTGGCGATTAAAACCTTGGAATTTTAATAAAGCAATACTTATTTTAATAAACTATTGCAAACAATACCCTTACTGCGACATTTTCTACCTCGTTCATAACCAGAGAATACTATACATATGCGTGCATACATATGTGTTTTAGGTTTATACTCTTCTAATTTCAAATTTTGTATTCATTAGGTCATTTTACTCTTTAAAGAGATGAGATTTTAAACATGGCAGGAAGATGTAGTTGAACTGGACAGCAAATAACAGCTACTGGCTTGCTCTTGGTTATCTATTAGCCTACTTCAGTGTGTTTCCTGTATGTTCAATTAGCTCTTTTTTTTTTTTCAAACAAGTTAGGATGATCATCTCAACAGACAAAGAAAAAACATTTAATAAAAACATTCAGAAACTAGGAATAGAAGAAAACTTCCTGGACCTGATAAAGGGCACCTCCAAAACAAAACAAAACACATCTAACATCATATTTAGTGGTGAAAGATTAAATGTTTTCTCTCTAAGTTCAGAAAGAAGAAAATAATGTCAGCTGTTGTAACATCTATTTAACACTGTACTAGAGGAACTAGCTAGGGTAATTACATGAAAAAAAAATGAAAAGGCATCAAATTTTGGGAGGGAAATATTAAATGTATCTGATTTTGTAAACAAAAACTGTGTATATAGGAAATCCTAAGGAATCCATACAAAAAGTCTGTTAGAACCAATAAATGAGTTCAGCAAGGTAGCAGGACACAAGATCGATATACAAAAGTGAATTGTATACTAGCAATGAACAATGTGAAAATAAAATTAAGAAAAAAATCAATTTACAATAGCATCAAAAAGAATAAAATACTTCAAAATAAACTCATGAAAATAAATGCAGAGCTTATACACCGAAAAATACTAAATATCATTGAAAACAATCACAGAAGACCTGAATAAATGGAAAGACATCTAATGTTCATGGATTTGAAGACTTAATATTAAGATGGCAATATTCCCAAAATAGATCTATAGATTCAACACAATCCTTATCAAAGTCCCAGCTGTATTTTTTTGAAGAAATTCACCAGCTGATCCTAAAATTCACATGGAAATGCCAAAACAATATAGAAAAAGAAAAAAGTTAGAGGACTTGCACTTCCAGATTTCAAAACTTACTACAAAGCTAGATAATCCAGACAATGCAGTACCAACAGAAGAACAGACATACAGATTAACGGAATAAAACTCAGAGTACAGAAATCAACACACTTATGGTCAATTGATTTGGGGCAAGGGAAGACAATTCAAGAATAGTATTTTCAACACAAGGTGCTGGGACTACTGGATAACTAAATGCGAAAGAATGAACTTGGACTCCTATCTCACAAGATACGTAAAAATTAAATCAAACTAAATCACAGACCTAAATGTAAAAGCTAAAACTATAAAATTCTCAAGAAGAACACATCTTTGTGACCCTAGATTAGGCAATGATTTTCTTAGATGTGGCATCAAAAGCACAAGTGACATCAGAAAAAAAACAAATAAATCAGACTCTGTAAAAATTTAAAATTTTTGTGCTTCAAAGGACACCATAAAGAAACTGAAAAGATAATCCACAGAAATGGAGAAAATATTTGCAAATCATATACCTGAGATTAGTATCTAGAATGAGTTTAGTATCTAGAATGTATAAAAAAGTCTTACAACTCAACAATAAAAAGAAATATATCCAATTTTTTAAAAGAGGACAATATTTGGAATTATAAAATGGTGTATCCACCTTGAAAAAGTTTGTCAATTCCTCAAAATGTTAAGCATAGAGTTACCATATGACTCCTAAGTATATAATTAAGAGAACTGATAAGCATATGTCTGAATAAAAGCATAAGTGTTCATACCAGTATTATTCATAATAGCCGAAAAGTGGGAATAATCCAAATGGCCATCAACAATGAATGAATAAACAAAATGTGGAATATCTATTACAATGGAATATCATTTGGCCCTAAAAAGGTATGAAGTACTGATGCATGTTACAACATGGATGAACCTTCAAAACATTATACCAAGTGAAAGAAGCCAGACATAAAAGGCTGTGTGCCGCATAATTCCACGTATATGAAATGTATAGAAATGGAAAATAGAAGGTAGAACAGTGGTTTACAGGGCTGGGGAGAGAGGGAGGTGGTAAGAGACTGCTAATTGGTGTGGGGTTTCTTTCGGAAGTGAGGAAAATGTTCTAAAATTTGATAGTGGCCAACAGTTGCACAAATCTATGAAGAGTAAAATAACACTGAATTGTACACTTTAAAATGAAGGATTTAATAGTATGTGAATTATGTCTCAACAAAGCTGTAATTAGAAAAATAAGTCAAAGCAGGTGGGCCACATAAGATAGGTCAAGACCATCATTCAGTAAGAAATAAAAAAACGTTATCAAGGACATATTATAGGAAGGGGTGTAGATTGGGAAAATGACTCACAGAGCTTTAATTCCAACAGGGTAAGACAGAAAACATAGAAAAAAATTAAATAAACAAGACAATTACAGCTTGTAATAAAGGCCATGAAGGAAAATATAGTGACCTGACAGAGAAAAATTACTGGAGGCCTACATTAAACAAGGTAGTCAGGGAAGGCCTCTATGGGGATTTGATCCAAAGAATAAGACAATAACTATCACATAAAAGGTGTGGAGGGGTGCATGCCTGGTTGGGAAACGGGAAGTCCAAATGCCCTCAACTAGAAGACAACTTGGCATGTTCAAGAAATTGACAGAAGGCCAGTGTGTCTAAAACATAATATATGAGGGGGAAAAGTGGCACAAGAAAATGCTGCAGAAATAAACAAGAGTTAGATCAGGCAGAGCACGGAAGCTAAAGTTACGAATTTATATTTTATCCTTCCTTCAAGTGGAAGCCATGGGAAGATTTTAGGCAGAGTAGTGACACTATCTGATTTACACGATCCAATTTTAAAAGCCTGTTTTGTCTGTCATGCAGAGAACAGACTGGAAGAGGGCAACAACGAAAATAGGAAGAGTAAATAAATGGCTCTAGCTGTCCTCCTGGAGAGATGGGTGGATTGGCCCAGACTGAGAGAGTCTCTTTATGTAACTGCATCCAGCTCTTCAGGTTCTAGCCTATTCTAAGTATAGTGGATATTGTGATATATTGCCCAAACTCACTTCTGGGATGAAGGACTTATTTCCCCAGCTACTGGCTCAGCTGAAAACAGACTTCCTGGAGCAGCCTTCATCCAGTGATCAGCACAAAGGTAGAGAGGCCTGGCCCCTTACCTGAATGAGCCATCCAGCTTCAGACCTCCCCATGAGGTCCACAATGCCTTCACTGAAACTACATCCCTCTCCCCAGTTCTGCTTCCTTCCTTTCCCTCCCGAAGCTACTGACATCAAGAGTGTTCCTTAATCATTGTCCTCTATGATAATCTCCATCTCATGATCTGCTTCCCAGGAACTAAATCTGACACTGATTTCATAAATCTCAGTACATGGTCCTCAGTTTACCTTAATTTATAGACGGTCAATAATAATAACATTGAAATGATAATACCATTTTTAAAACTCCTTAACAATGCTGCGATACTTTGCAAATATGACTGACATTTGTACCATAACCCATTCATACTACATGTATCCTAATTAAATCTTTTGTTTGTAAACACATTTGAATTCTATTTTAGGAAAAAGGCAATAGTAAAAAATAAAATAAATGGCAAAATCAATTGTACCATTAATCCCTCTGAAGAACCTAGGAACAAGAGTGTACAAGTTTTCTTAGTGTCTTTCATTGCTAGATAAGAAGATAAAGCATTATTTACAATTGCTGATCAGATCAATTAATGTGAACCATTATAATTGAAACATATTATCCTACTCCATACTAATCAAAAGTAAAAATTCAATGGAGTACCATGTTTCTTTTAGCCCAGAACATTATTTCCTACAATCAGAAAAACATTCAAAATTTACATATGCAATTCTATTCTTCCAAACTACAGTTGCTCTCTATATTTATAAGTGGTATAATTTATGAAATAATTTGAGGTACATAAGAACAACATATAATCAAATCTTGATTATTTAGGGTGGTAGAAGAAATATATCACTAAAATCTACCCCATTTAACTCATCACATACAATCTTCTTGCCTATCAAACAACTTTCCTAGACTGCTTGCTGGTAGCTAAATAATCTAATTTGAGTTTTACCCTTTTCTTATTTCATAAAGGTTCTACAGCATCAGTGAAATGGCCAAAGGGCAGCAATATGAGAGAGTCAAGTCAGAAGTAGCAAAGTCCCTAAATAATCCTCAAAGTGTTCTACATCTTAAATAACTTAGAGTTTACTGTTGGTTGTGTTGGCAAAAAAAAAATATATATATATATAGAAAGGATCTTTTCTCTGGAGTTTCAGCCCAGATCAGAATTTTATTGCCTTTTGCCCAAGGCCACTGAAAGACTTCCAGAGCAAAAAGAAGGTACAGTGTGATCCTTAATATGAGTTATGAAGATCAAAATAGAGCAAAAAGAGGATTTCAGAGATTTAAAAATCAGTAACAATTTATACGGAAATTTGGAAATATGTCTCCATATTTTAACTTTATATTATAAAATAATTTTCACTCTGTTTTTGAAATAGCCAGGCAATAAGTTATGTATGACTGTGAGTTCCTTGAGGTGGGAAATACGACTGGATCATTCTATTTCCAATGGGTCGTATGGAGCCTGGAACACAGCACTCAACAAAAGAAACCAAAAAGGAAGATCTTTTAGTTCTCTGCTTCCACATACACAGATTTCCTCAACTAAGAAAGTGTATTTGAAAACCAAGTGTAAAGAAGTCAGTAAAAAGCAGATGACCATGTGGAATAAAGTGTTTATTTTTCAGTCTTCACAACAGCTTATGAGATATCATCCCATGTTAAAAAATGGCGGGGGAGAGGTCCAGTTCAGAGACCATAAATAACTTACCCAAGATAATGTAGCTGATAAGCTGCAGAGCTGTGAGTCAAAATGCTGCCTCACTAACTCAGTTCTCAGAGTTTTTCTGTAGCTGCATTGTCTAACACAGTAGTCACCAGCCACATGTTGTTGATGAGCACTTGAAATGTGGCAAGTCTGAGCTGAGTTGAGCTACAAGTGCAAAATACACACTAGATTTCAAAGGAAAATATTTTTAAAAAAGAATGTAAAATTATTCACCAATATTTTTTATATAAATTACATGTTAATAATATTTTTGAAGTACTAGTTAAATAAAATGTACTATTAAAATTAATTTTACTGCTTCTTTTGTTTTTAAAAAATGTGGTTACTTAAAAATGTTAAATGACATATGTGGTTTGCATTACATTTCTATCAGGCACACTGATCAATAGGAAAAGGTAGACAAAGAAGAGAGACTTCCATTGGAGAATGAGATTGAGAGAAGGGAAGAAGTGATCTTTTAAATTTTAATTTGTCATTATATTATCATATACTGTTTGACATTTTTTAACATGAATATATAAAATACAGCACAGATTCTATAAAATACTATGATGGCAGTGATTAGCCCTACCCATAATCTCAATGAAGTTTTTACATTTAGGGTGTTAAGCTACATCTAAAGGAATGAAGAGAAACAAAGGAGAAATAAAGAAAATTTGGAAAGGCATTCCAGGTGGAGGAAAAGTGTACCCAGCAGCAATGGGACAGCTGAATAAAATGTAGGAGAGAACAGAAGAAAAAAAGGACATATGGGGCAGCTACATCAGGTCTGTAAGCCACGTAAAGACATTTTATCTTTATTCAAAAGATACTGGAGAGTCACCAAAGGGAAGGGACATAATCTGAACTGTAATTTATGAAGACAGCTCTCACTGTATAGAATATAGGTAGACTGGGGTGAAGAAAAACGGAGAATGGCAAGGAAGGAAAGTAATGTTTACTGAGTTCCATGCACTTGGCTAAGTGGTTTACCTGTATTCTTTAATTTGGCATCATTGTTTATAGATGAAAAAAACAAACAAAAAATTAAGAAACCTTCCATGACCACACAGTTGGCAATTTATCCTCAGAAACTGTAGGGGATAATTAATAAGGATGGGTCCTGATACAGATAATTTGGGAAGAGGTGGTAGGAAAGTCTGGAGGCATCATATCTTCATTTTTATCTTTAAATTAAGTGATGATATTTTGTTAAGCCTAAAGGACTGAAAATGGATGGGGACTTGAAAATAGTAGAAAAGAGTTTGTAGTAGCACAGAAATGAAAGGAATGGAAGGAGCTAACCAAGAGGAAGTAGTAAAAGGAGTGGTAAGAGGTGTTGAACATCTATTAAACAGTAATAAAACTAGATAAAATTTATTGAGTTCTTATTATGTACCTGCCACTGGCTGAGCATTTTATATGCATTTTCTCATTTAATCCCCAAGACTTCTAATTAGATGAGTATAATTATTTATCCTCCTATTACATATGCAAATTAGAGATTAAATAACTTGAACTTTCATCACAGAGGCATGAGTCAAACCAACTTCTGTCTTTCCCAAGCTACTTAACCAGGTCTTCAATAACACTATAATGTTAAAAATCTGAAATTCCATTCTACTACAAGGGAAGAAACCTCTCATTTGAGAAATGAAGCAATACTGAGGCCTAAAGAGCTTGAAGTGACCTATTTAAGATGTCAAAAATAGTTAATGCCAACGTCAGAACTAAAATCTGGGTTTCAAAATTTCAGACGCAGATAAACAAACTATGGTATACATATATATATATATATATATATATATATATACACACACACACAGACATATTGTATTATTTATGGCTAATATATTACGGGCCATCGATCTACGGAAAAAACATGAAAGAACCTTAAATGCATATTACTGAGCGAAAGAAAGCAATGTGAAAACGCTACATAGGGAGACTGGTTCAAGATGGTGGAGTACAAGGACACGCTCTCACTCCCTCTTGCAAGAACAGGAGAATCACAACTAACTGCCGAACAACCATCAACAGGAAGACGCTGGAACTCACCAAAAAAGATACCCCACATCCAAAGACAAAGGAGAAGCCACAATGAGATGGTAGGAGGGGCGCAATCACAATAAAATCAAATCCCATAACTGCTGGGTGGGTGACTCACAAACTGGAGAACACTTATATCACAGAAGTCCACACACTGTAGTGAAGGTTCTGAGCCCCATGTCAGGCTTCCCAACCTGGGGGTCTGGCAACGGCTAGCAAGATTTGATTGCAGGACTTCGACAGGACTGGGGGAAACAGAGACTCCACTCTAGGAGGGCACACACAAAGCAGTGTGTGCACTGGGACCCAGGGGAAGGAGCAGTGACCCCATAGGAGACTGAACCAGACCTACCTGCTAGTGTTGGAGGGTCTCCTGCAGAGGCAGGGGGTGGCTGTGTCTCACTGTGAGGACAAGGACACTGGCAGCAGAAGTTCGGGAAGTACTCCTTGGCATGAGCCCTCCGAGAGAGTCCGTCATTAGGCCCACCAAAGAGCCCAGGTAGGCTCCAGGGTTGGGTCCCCTCAGGCCAAACAACCAACAGGGAGGGAACCCAGCCCCACCCATCAGGAGAAGAGTGGATTAAAGTTTTACTGAGCTCTGCCCACCATAGCAACAGCCAGCTCTACCAACCACCAGTCCCTCCCATCAGGAAACTTGTACAAGCCTCTTAGATAACCTCATCCACCAGAGGGCAGACAGAAGAAGCAAGAAGAACTACAATCCTACAGCCTGTGGAACAAAAAACCACATTAACAGAAAGATAGACAAGATGAAAAGGCAGAGGGTTATGTACCAGATGAAGGAAAAAGATAAAACCCCAGAAAAACAAATAAATGAAGTGGAGATAGGCAACCTTCCAGAAAAAGAATTCAGAATAATGATAGTGAAGATGATCCAGGACCTTGGAAAGAGAATGGAGGCAAAGATTGAGAAGATGCAAGATATGTTTAACAAAGGTGCCCTGGAAGACAGAATGGTGGAATTCACTGCTGTGGAACAGAATAAAGAAAAAAGAATGAAAGAAATGAAGACAGCCTAAGAGACCTCTGGGAGAACATTAAATGCAACAACATTCACATTATAGGGGTCCCAGAAGGAGAAGAGAGAGAAAGGACCCGAGAAAATATTTGAAAAGATTATAGTTGAAAACTTCCCTAACATGGAAAAGGAAATAGCCACCCAAGTCCAGGAAGCGTGGAGACTCCCATACAGGATAAGCCCAATGAGAAACATGTCGAGACACATAGTAATCAAACTGGCAAAAATTAAAGACAGAAAAATTACTGAAAGCAGCAAGGGAAAAATGACGAATAACATACAAGTCAACTCCCATAAGGTTAAGAGCTGATTTCTCAGCAGAAACTCTACAAGCCAAAAGGGAGTGGCATGATATACTTAAAGTGATGAAAGGGAAGAACCTACAACCAAGATTACTCTTCCCCGCAAGGATCTCATTCAGATTCGATGGAGAAATCAAAAGCTTTACAGACAAGCAAAAGCTAAGAGAATTCAGCACCACCAAACCAGCTCTACAACAAATGCTAAAGGAACTTCTCTAAGTGGGAAACACAAGAGAAGAAAAGGACCTACAAAAACAAACCCAAAACAATTAAGAAAATGGTCATAGGAACATGCATATCGATAATTACCTTAAACATGAATGGATTAAATGCTCCAACCAAAGGACACAGGCTTGCTGAATGGATACAAAAACAAGACTCATATATATATATGCTGTCTACAAGAGACCCACTTCAGACCTAGGGACACACATAGAGATGGAAAAAGATATTCCATGCGAATGGAAATCAAAAGAAAGCTGGAGTAGCAATTCTCATAACAGATAAAATAGACTTTAAAATAAAGAATGTTACAAGAGACAAGGAAGGACACTACATAATGATCAAGGGATCAATTCAAGAAGAAGACATAACAATTATAAATATATAGGCACCCAACCTAGGAGCACCTCAATATATACGGCAACTGCTAACAGCTATAAAAGAGGAAATGGACAGTAACACAATAATAGTGAGGGACTTTAACACCTCACTTACACCAATGGACAGATCATCCAAACAGAAAATTAATAAGAAACACAAGCTTTAAATGACACAATAGACCAGATAGATTTAATTGGTATTTATAGGGCATTCCATCTGAAAACAGCAGATTACATTTTCTTCTCAAGTGCACATGGAACATTCTCAAGGATTGATCACATCTTGGATGACAAATCAAGCTCAGTTAATTTAAGAAAACTGAAATCATATCAAGCATCTTTTCTGACCACAATGCTATGAGATTAGAAATGAATTACAGGGAAAAAAAACATAAAAAACACAAAGGAGGCTAAAAAACACACGGAGGCTAAACAATACATTACTAAATAAC
>NC_041218.1:36285732-36286243 GCF_002837175.3 Physeter macrocephalus
ATACTAGCAAAGAGAATCCAACAACACATTAAAAGGATCATACACCATGATCAAGTGGGATTTATCCCAGGGTTGCAAGGATTCTTCAATATATGCAAATCAATCAATGTTATATACCATATTAACAAACTGAAGAATAAAAACCATATTATCATCTCAATAGATGCAGAAAAAGCTTTTGACAAAATTCAATGCCCATTCATGATTAAAAACTCTCCAGAAAATGGGCATAGAGGGAACCTACCTCAACATAATATGACAAACCCACAGCAAACATCATTCTCAATGGTGAAAAACTGAAAGCATTTCCTCCAAGATCTGGAACAAGATAAGGGTGTACACTCTTGCCACTATTATTCAACATAGTTTTGGAAGTCCTCGCCACGACAATCAGAAAAGAAAAAGAAATAAAAGGAATACAAATTGGAAAAGAAGAAGTAAAACTCACTGTTTGCCAGTGACATGATATTATACATAGAGAATCCTAAATATGCCACCAGAAAACTACTAG
>NC_041218.1:36286286-36313771 GCF_002837175.3 Physeter macrocephalus
AAAAGAATAAAATACCTAGGAATAAACCTACATAGGGAGACAAAAGACCTATATGCACAAAACTACAAGACACTGATGAAAGAAATTAAAGATGATACCAACAGATGGAGAGATATACCATGTTCTTGGATTGGAAGTATCAATATTGTGAAAATGACTATACTACCCAAAACAATCTACAGATTCAATGCAATCCCTATCAAGCTACCAAAGGCATTTTTTTACAGAACTAGAACAAAAAAACTCAATGGAACAGGATAGAAAGCCCAGAGATAAACACACACACCTATGGTCAACTAATCTATGACAAAGGAGGCAAGGATATACAATGGAGAAAAGACATTCTCTTCAATAAGTGGTGTTGGGAAACCTGGACAGCTACATGTAGAAGAATGAAATTAGAATACTCCCTAACACCATACACAAAAATAAACTCAAAATGGATTAGAGAACTAAATGTAAGAGTGGACACTATAAAACTCTTAGAGGAAGAACATTCTTTGACATAAATCACAGCAAGATCTTTTTTGATCCACCTCCTAGAGTAATGGAAATAAAAACAAAAATAAACAAATGCGACCTAATATATATACAATGGAATATTACTCAGCCATAAAAAGGAACGAAACTGGGTCATTTGTAGAGACGTGGATGGATATAGAGACTGTCATACAGAGTGAAGTAAGTCAGAAAGAGAAAAACAAATATCGTATATTAATGCATATATGTGGAACCTAGAAAATGGTTCAGATGAACCTGTTTGCAGGGTAGAGATTGAGACACAGATGTAGAGAACAAACGTACAGACACCAAGGGGGGAAAGTGGCAGGGGGTAGGGGTGGTGGTGGGATGAATTGGGCGATTGGGATTGACATGTATACATTGATGTGTATAAAATGGATAACTAATAAGAACCTGCTGTATAAAGTCAGAAAGAGAAAAACAAATACCGTATGCTAACACATATATATGGAATCTAAGAAAAAAAAAAGAAAAAGTTCATGAAGAACATATGGGTAAGAGGGGAATAAAGACACAGACCTACTAGAGAATGGACTTGAGGATATGGTGAGGGGGAAATGTAAGCTGTGACAAAGTGAGAGAGTGGCATGGACATATATACATTACCAAACGTATAATAGATAGCTAGTGGGAAGCAGCCGCATAGCACAGGGAGATCAGCTTGGTGCTTTGTGACCACCTAGAGGGGTGGGATAGGGAGGGTGGGAGGGAGGGAGACGCAAGAGGGAAGAGATATGGGAACATATGTATATGTATAACTGATTCACTTTGTTGTAAAGCAGAAACTAACACACCATTGTAACATAGCACAGGGAGATCAGCTCGGTGCTTTGTGACCACCTAGAGGGGTGGGATAGAGAGGATGGGAGGCAGGGAGACGCAAGAGGGAAGAGATATGGGAACATATGTATATGTATAACTGATTCACTTTGTTATAAAGCAGAAACTAAGACACCATTGTAAAGCAATTATACTCCAATAAAGATGTTAAAAAAAAAACCTGCTGTATAAAAAAATAAATAAAATTCAAAAAAGGAAAAGGCTACATACTCTACGATTCCAACTATGTGACATTCTGGAAAAGACAAAACTATGGAGACAATAAAAAGATCAGTGGTTGCCAAGGGTTCGGGGGGGGAGTAAGCAGGAGGAACACAGGCGATTTTTAGGGCAATGAAACAACTCTGTATGATACCATAACGACAGATAGATGTCATTATATACTTATTCAAACCCATAACGTACAATACCAAAAGTGAAGCCTAACGTTAGCTATGGACTTTGGATGATTATGATGTGTCAACGTAGGTTCATCAAGTGTAACAAATGTTACAGTTTGTTCTAACTCTGGTGGAGAATGTCAATAATGGGGAGACTATGAATGCTTGGCAACAGGGAGTATACAGGAAATCTCTGTACCGTCCTCTCAATTTAGCAGTGAACCTAAAACTGCTCTAATATTTAAAGTCTTAATTTAAAAAAAAAAAGATTAAGGGACAATAAAAGGTGACAAATACAATAAGATAAAAAGGTTTTTTTAAATTTCAAGCACAATGTTTAGGTGTGAGTATGAAATAAACTGGCTCTTTTAAAAAATTATCTGCATGGTTGTAATAGACCTGAAACAGGTAACGGCATTGATGAATCCATGTCTTATAACCCTGTAGGATGCACATGTTAGGACAGTGCCTTGCACAAAGAAGGAACTAAATAAATATTTCTTAAAGGAAAATAAATAGAAAGGTGGATGAAAGGAAGGAAAGGGAAAAAGGAAGGAGGAGAGGAAGACATAGAGAGAGACGAGAGAGAACAGTTTTCAGGGAAGATGTTTCATTTCCTAAAAAGTTTGATTGTGACCAAATTCTTTGAAATTCATTGACCCAGAATTTACAAGGCACTAGAATCCAAATTTTTTACTGCTTTAGGGTACTATCAAGTACGGTTTCAGATTTATAACAAGTTAATTGCCCTACTTCCATACTATCGCTACTTAGGGAATTTTCAGCCACTGCTTAACTACAGAATTTTCATGCTGGATAAAGTAGATGGGTCACTTTTTATTCCAGTAAAATTTAATATGGTTGTAACCTTTTTAGTGACTCTATTATCTATACTATATTATCAGGTCTATGGTTCCAGAAATGCCTTTAATGAAAATAAATCCGTAGATTGTATACATTCTGCAGAAAACAACTATAATTATTTTATGAACAAGGTAAGGTATAACTAAATAAAAATACATCAGTAAAATTATCAGTTCAAAGTAGCTATATTTCTTTTCAAATTCCTTCAATTAGGGTATCTATTAATTATGAAGGACACCTCTTAGAAATGGTCAGTATTTGGAAAAAGAATCTTAAGTAGGAAGGTCAAATCATTATATCAATACAGAGGAAAAAAGTGACTTATAAAAACAAATTGAAGGAAAAATCCAAGGTAATTTAAGTGAAGTCAGAAGAAATGTGGGCTAAAAATGTCACTTTTGCAAAAGAATAGATCTAGGTTCAATAAATAGTGTATTTGTTTTACAGTGTTTCCTGTATTCCTATTCACCATATGGGAAATCGTCAGACATCTCACTACAGTGTGTTCTCCAATCACATTCAGTATAGTGGACATAATAGGGGGTTCAGAATAACTTTGGATAAATTGCTCAAGAAGTCAAATATTACATCTGTGTCAGGATCAAAACTCAGAGACATACAGAAGCGGATTTAAGAAAACTTTAAAACTTTAAACTTTACAGGTTGATCGGGATTCTACAGGTAGCACCCTATCAGAAACCTCTCCCTCAATGACCTGTTTGCTAGTTCACACTTCTGCTACTTATCAGTTAATTTAGCATTAGTGAATATCACTTGACGGTATTACTCCCAAAGCTATGTGGCGATGCCTACTTTTAAGTCAGTGGAACGAAGATTAATTGAGGGCTGATTTTGCGTGTATGGGACTAACTAGAGGATAAAATTCATAGTCTAAAGTAAAAGAAAATTTATTATAATTTTCAGCTTATTAGTTATAAGGCAGAATATGATTTAAGTGACATAATCTTCTATAATGCCTTATTTATGACAATATTTGTTTGATTAAAAAAAGTTTTATAAGAATAGATTATAATGTGACAAATTTCTCTTTTACCCCATATTTGGCAACAGCTGTGTTGAATGTACAATCTGTTTTACCAATTCCTATAATCTTCTGTGGTATTTTGAGTTGGTGTGTTTCTAAGTGTCATTTTCATCCATACTTATACAACTTTCTTGAAACTTTAGAACAAGATTTTATACTCATTCCATTAATTTTCATCTTGCTATTCTCAGACCACTGTGCCAAAATCCTTGTTGGATCTCAATTCGGACATTCAACACAGTAGCTACACTTCCTTAGTTCACGTATTTTGCTCACTGTGATAACCTTACCAGGTAAGGCCAAGCAAAGAGCTCTGTGATTCATTACTGTGTTAGTGAATCAATGTGCTCTACACACACTTCTGTTAGCTGTTCCATTTCTAAAGTTTCCACAAAGTTGAGAGGGCACTGAATCTTATTAAGTAATAAGGTGATATATATGGTATTGATCAGCATTATCTATTCATTCATTTACATGTACATCTATTTATTTTATGTTATTTTCAGATCATTTCAAAATTAGAAGGATTACATAATGTTTTAAAAGTAGAACTGACCCTAAATATTAAGTGATGCTGTGATGGCTAATTTTGTGTCAACTTTGCTAGGCCATGGTACTCAGATATTTGGTCACACACCAGTCTAGATGTCAATGGGGAAGTAATTTTTAGATGGGATTAACATCTGAGTAAAGCAGATTACCCTCCATAATGTGAGTGGGCCTCAATTCACTCTACTGAAAGCCTTAGGAGAGAAAAAAAAGAGAGATCTCCCAAGGAAGAGGGAATTCTGCCTCCAAACTGCCTTTGGACTTGAACTACAACATCAACTCTTCTGAGGATCTCCAGCCTGCAAGCCTGTCCTGCAGATTTCAGACTTGCCAGCCCCCAATTCTTTAAAATCAGTCTCTCTCTGTCCGTCTCCCTCTCTCTCTCTCTCTCTCTCTCTCTCCATACAAATATGACACACATTCTATAGGTTCTGTTTCTCCGGAGAACTCTGACTATTATAGGGACCCTCAGCATTATTCCCAAGCCAAGGTTGGGGTGCTCTAGAGGGGGCTTTTGTAACAGAGAGATGATAGTCTGGATTATTTCTATGATCATTTTCATATTCAGTGTTCCTTCATGACTGCTAGTGACCTGTTCTTTCTAATCAGTACAATCACACAGCTCACTGCTTAGATGGACCTATAGCTGAAACACAGGCAGCTGACAAATGAAATAAAAAATACTGATCAAAAATTATAATGACCTTTATTACAGTTATACTATGCTGTAATCTATATACCATTCTTTCACATATCTATTACATTTGAATTTCCCAACAATCCATGCCACATATAGCTTATATTTTTATTATAATTTCAAACAAAGAAATGACTGTCAAAAAGATACACTCTTACTTAGGGAAAGAATTAGGGCTAGACTCTGGAAGTCTTTTTAAATACTTGAGCATCACCTCTTGTTTAATATAAGAAATGAATCCATGGAAATTGGACTGCTGTGGATTGAACTGTGTACTCTCAAAATTCATGTGTTGAAGCCCTAACCTCCAGCGTGATGGTTTTTGGAAATGGGGCCTTTGAAAGGTAATTAGGTTTAGATAAGGCCATGAAGGTGAGGCTCTAATGATGGGACTAGTACCCCTATAAGAAGATCCATCTCTCTCTCTACCACGTGAGGACACAGTGAGAAGACAAGCCAGGAAGAAAGCTCTCACCAGAACTCAACCATGCTAGCACCCTGATCTCGGACTTCTGGCTTCCAGACCTGTAAGAAATAAATTTCTGTTGTTTAAGCCACATAGTCTATGGCAGCCAGTGCTAACACATAGACTTGCAAGTTCTGAGTGTTACTGAATACTACAACCCATTCAAAGATTATATATTAAGAAGATTTTTTTAAAAAAACAACTAAAATTATACTAATCAATGATAAAGATCACATAAATAAGTGGAACTCAGACTCTAGGTTCATCAGAATCCCTCGCAAAGATTACTAAAGTGTAATACTGCTGACCCCACACCCATAGCGTGTGATTCAACAAGTCCGGGTTGTGGCTCAAAATTCTGCATTTCTAACAACAGTTCCCAGGTGATAGTGATACTGAACCGTATTTTGTAAATGACTGATATAGGTTGATAAAAGGTGTAAATCACAGTCTATTAAGAGCACTAAGAGTGCATTTTGAACACACACATATACACAGAACACCAAACTGGATTTCTAAGCATTTAACCCTGGGTATCTTGAGTGGGGCATGTTTCAAAAGGAAGTTTTAAAAATTTCTCCAGTTTGTTTTAATAGTCACCAGGTTTGGGGAATTAATAGTCTAAGATTATCATATTAGAAAAGAAGTATGTTTCATTCCTTTAATTATCTACAGTAAGAAAACTAGGTTAAGAAGATAATATTTAGTAAAAAAATTCTTTCAAAATTTTCTTAATATAAAATATAAAGTTAAAATACCAAGTTTTTATTTATAAAGTACACTGTCAGAAAATAGTTTATTTTGAATATATTTGATATGTATCATTAAAATCCTGTGGACATTACTAATGTACTTAAGCCCTTTCATCCTGGGCAGGATAAATGTAAACTAGTCTAAACCTAACCAGAGGGAAATCAACAGATACAGCAACAACACTCTCAAAGAAAGCACAAAATAATTTAAAAATGATCATCAGGGCTTCCCTGGTGGCGCAGTGGTTGCGAGTCCGCCTGCCGATGCAGGGGACACGGGTTCGTGCCCCGGTCCGGGAGGATCCCACACGCCGCGGAGCGGCTGGGCGCGTGGGCCATGGCCGCTGAGCCCGCGCGTCCGGAGCCTGTGCTCCACAACGGGAGGGGCCACAACAGTGAGAGGCCCGCGTACCATAAAAAAATAAAAATAAAAAAAAAAATTAAAAAAAAAATGATCATCAGACACAGAAAAACAACTCCAGTAGTTAGCTTTAACAACAGTAAGCTTCAGTAATATTTGTTCAATGAAATTAATGAATTAAAGAATTATTGTTTAAAATATCAATAATGATATTTTAAACAAAAATTATTGTTTAAATAATTAAAATTTAAATATTGATATCTAATAAATAATATATATAACTTATAAATATATATAAATGAAAAATTTATATATTTATATAAATATTATATAGATAAAAATCTATCATAAGCAGCAATGAAAAGATGCTTGAGAATGCTATGTCTACTGAATGAACTACAAGTAAAATGAAGCTTGAGTATGGGTCAGAATTGTAATCAACAGAATGTATAGATATATAAGATAAATGTGAAGCAAGATGATCAATAAAGTATATGTGAACTCAATTCCCAGCTGCCATTTTCTGTGTGAACTAAGGCAAGTCACTTGATTTCTCTTGGTCTCTCTTTCTTCAACTACAGAATGTCCCTCAAGATAGTTCTTGCTTGAAGCAGAAATGCTACACCCAAGATTTCATGCACTTCTGCTTTTCCTTAGAATACTTATCTGCTCCTCTCCCTCTGTGAAAAGTGAGTATCTAGAGCTCTACCGCACAGTTTTATTTCTTAGAATGCCTAAGGACAGACTCATAAACCAACAACCAACTCAGTTTAGTAGAGTTTGGTTAATATATTTGCTATGGATCTTTCTTAAGTCCCAAGAAAATAAGTTATGAAATTAATATTTAAGAATTAACATATATTAAACCAAATGTATAAACTGTTTGAACAGATAAAGAAATTTTGTGAAAGGATAACAATGTCATTATAATCTCTTATTTTTTTATTATACCCTTGATCTGCACTCATAATAGTATTATAAATGTATTCCATCTAATCCCAAAGATTTAATGAAAGGCAAAATTACTTGTAGTCTAGCTACAAACAAATGTTTATGTCTCAAAAGTATATTTTGTATACAGTTAAATTTAGGGTATTAGAAAAATGGAAAATAACCGAATTTGCTATATATCAGCACATCAATTATTTGGGCTTTAATTCAAAAAAAAAAAGAAGAAAAGAAAAGAGGAGAAAATGTGTCATATAAATCTTTCAGTATCCACACAATAAGGCTGAAAAAGCACTGTTGTTGGTTTTTTTTCCATGTAGTATGGAGGATTTAGTAGTATTCTCTCTCTTTAATTCAATATGTGTAGGCAGAGTAGGTTTTCCTTATATACAAAGGAAAACGTAAAATTAAAAAGATAAAACAAAAGGAAAAAATCAATGAAATAGCACAATGTTAAGAAGAAGTAACGTTTAAGAGGAAATCAAAGGAAGGGAGAGCAGCTAAAAAGACCAAAAGAAAGATAAAGGGCAAAGGATTTAAAAATTAAACAGAAGAGAAAAGATTAAAGAAGGAAAAGCAAAAAGCAATGCAGCAGGATTTAAGAAGCCAGTAAAAAGAAAAGACATGCAGTAATGACAAAGGGACAGCAAGTGCTAAAGAAAAGATACTTGAAGTAATGAAAAGAAGAGAGAAAAAAAGAAAGTAAAATAAAAGCAGTTGTAAATTAATTTTAAACACAGTATAGGACAGATACAATGTTAATGGGCTTTCTTTTTTTTTTTTTTTCATCTTCTTGGCTCCGTTACTGATAAACAGAAAAAAATCAGTCTTTAGGCACAGGAGATTTAGAACAGTATTTCCAACGTACAGGGATGCAGCATGGGTTAGTAAAAAGTGTGCTGCCACCAGCAGGCTCTGTGGGGTTGCATAAGGAACTTACCTTCTCTGCCCCACACTACATCTCACAATTTTCTAATTTACATATTGAAGCCACTCTCACCTTATTTCTGATGTCCTTAGCTGACTAAATGTTGTGACTTTACATACAATCCATCATTGACTCTGATTCTGAAATCACTAACTTATTTTACAGTGAAATAAAATGTATCATAAATGACAAACTGAATTACAAATAGACTCACTTTTAAATAATCAATCGTTCCCAGCAACAGTAGTGCCACTGAGAGTTTCAAAAATTATTTGAGGGGGTATTTTAAGTTGTCATAATAATTGATGGGAACAGCTAGTATTTAATAGGTAAGGGTGAGGGAGACTAGATATGTTCCAATTTCCTGCAGGACATGCTTTTAGGTAAAAACATGTTTATAATTCTTTAGGCCTCTTTAAGATTAGGGACCATAGGTGCTCAATGAATGTTTACTGAATGAGTAAACGAAGTATAAAGCAAATAAAACACCATCACTCCAACGCAGTCCATAGTTCTCTTCTTATGTATGTTTATGTCTATTAAGGGGTAGAGAATATTTTCAGTATGTGGAAAATAAAGTATGCTGATGTGATTACCTTAAATTTATACAGCACCTTCTTCTAATTAGAATCTCTCTTCTGGCAATGTTAGGGTCAATGCAACATCAAATAGTAACGTAGCAGTAACTACTGAAATCATAAAACCTTTATAATGAATTTTTACTTGTGTAAACAATGACAAGTGAAATACAAATTACTATTTACTGTCATGTACATTGCTCTGTAAAACAATCTAGATTATTTCCAAAATATAAAAACAAGTTAATCTACAGCCACTTTGGAAGACAGTTTGGTAGTTTATTACAAAGCTAAATATAGTTTTATCACAAAACCCAGAAATTATGCTCTAGATTTCACCAAATGAGCTGAAAACTATGTCCACACGAAAACCTGCATATGAATGTTTATAGCAGCTTTACTTACAATTGCCAAAACTAGGAAGCAACCAATATGTCCTTCAATAGGTCAATGAATAAACAAACTGTGATAAATCCATGTAAGAGAAGGTTATTCAACAATAAAAAGAAATGAGCTACCATATCAAACCATGAAAAGACATGGAGGTTTCAACTACATGATGCTCTGGAAAAGGTAAAACTATAGACAGTAAAAAGATAAGTTCTTGCCAGAGGTTTGAAGGGGAAGGAGGAGGAGAGCAATGAATAGGTAGAACATGGGATTTCTTAGGGCAGTGATATTATTCTTTATGATACTGTAATGGTGGATACATGACATAATGTATTTGTCAAAACCCATAGACCTGTACAACACAAAAAACGAGCCCTAATGTAAACTCTTCAATTTAGTTAATAATAAAGTATCAAGTTTGGTTCATCAACTGTATCAAATGAACCACACTAATGTAAGATGTTAATAATAAGGGAAATTACTTTGAGGATGGGGGTTAACTCTCTGTACTTATTGTTCTTTTTTTCTGTAAATCTAAGAATTCTCTAAAAAATAAAGTCTATTAAAAAAAGAAGTTAATAAATCAGGCTATATGTTCACAAAACTTCAATGGAAATTTGGGTGGATTGACACCATATGCCCTCTAAGAATTTGAGCTTAACTGTTCGGCTGCATATGTGCTTGTAGTTAAAGCTCAGTTTTTGTTTTTTGTTTTTTTGCGGTATGCAGGCCTCTCACTGCTGTGGCCTCTCCCGTTGCGGAGCACAGGCTCCGGACGCGCAGGCTCAGCGGCCATGGCTCACGGGCCCAGGCGCTCCGCGGCATGTGGGATCCTTCCAGACCGGGGCACGCACCCGTGTCCCCTGCACCGGCAGGCGGACTCTCAACAACTGCGCCACCAGGGAAGCCCAAAGCTCAGTTTTTAATCCCCATGCTCACCCCAAATCACACTCTAGGGCACGGGTGAAGTTAAATACTTTTAGGCATGGGTGAAGTTAAACACTTTTATTGGGCCACAAGGCATGGTTTCTCTCAGGATTTTAAAATTATTTAAGAGTATTTCTTTCTCTCCTTCCATGTGTAACCAGATTCCTCACATATCTTTGTTGAACATGAAATGAGACCTTCCGGTTCAAAACAGAATGGACCACCTCCCTTCTCCCTCCATAATAAACCATACAAACATGACAGCTAAAGGCTGTTCAATAAAGAAATAAACCTACAAGGGTAGAAAGTTCAAGACAGAAGGCAATAGCAACAAAATTCTGGAAGCTGGCAAGCTAACACATGAGTTATAGTTGATTAAACAAACCTCAAAAAACTGAATCCTTGGCTAACACTGGGGACAAACCAAGAAGCTACTTGATCCATAGCAGAAGCCCCAAACTTGGTAGCATGAGGCACCTCTGGAATAAGACTGAAGACATTTAAGAAGGAATCAGACTCTCCTGCTTCCCCTCCCCTATTCCACAGAGCCAGGCAACAACCCCTCCTCATTCCCATGCAGAAACTCAGTTTACTATCTAACACCAATTTTTCTTTTTACATTGATTGATTTGCTCGTTTTCTTATATTTTCTAATATCAAATGCATTGCTTTTACATATTTTTTGGAAGAAGGATAGGAATGGAGGGGGGAAGAGGAGCAGAGGAAGGCAAGGAGGAAGAGGTAGAAGGGAGGGAGGAGGGAAATCAATAAGACATAAAAATATTAAAAATTGGGATCAGACATAACTTCGGTGCATTAAATGATGAGGAGAGAAATAGTAGTAGGAGATGGCACTTAACATTTAGTAACAGCATACTAACAATGCCCTTGTGTTCTCAGGGACCTAAAAGGAATAGGGGGTGTATCAAATGAGCACATAGGCCTTCTTTTTCCTTCCTGTTATATCTTAACTGACCTAAAGCAAAATTTCCTCAATAAATATGCATTTATAAACATACATTTATCTGCGTGAATTTCTCTACAAAGACTCAAGAAAAGGACAAGCAATCAATTATGTTGAGCCACAAGCGAAATAAGGAAAAAGAAGATCTTCAATCATTTAGTGAGCTCTAAAGAATTAAAGGATAAAAAGTAGTGCAGTCAAAAACAATCACTTTTTCTTCAAGAAGAAAATTACCTACTTTTTGGCCCACAAAAGTCCTCTAAATAATGATCAAAGTATAAACTAAATTTTATGATTTTCTTCATTTTTATAGATAACAAGGTCATGTAGAATAAGATGATACTGGTATTTAGGATAATAAGAAAAATATTCTCAGGTTATACCTGACCTAGTTGGAGAAAGAAAACACTGTACACAAGCCTTTCTCCAACGCTACTGAATACGTTTCCCTCAAAAAAGAGGTGGGAGAGATTATACCTTCGCGGGATTTATTTCCACATATAATATAAAAGGGTTACTGTTTAAACCTATGCATCACTGAGATGTATCTTCCATTTTTATGAAGAATCAGCTCAATAAACATACTTTAATTTAGAGAATAATAATAAAAGGCAATTGCCTTACTCTGTAACAGGATAAAAAGTATTTCATTATCATAATTTTGAGATATAACTTTTTATACAAATGATAAAATATTTTTAAAAGTAAATGTTATATATGACAGAAAAGCAGTTTCAATGGATGCACACACAATTTTGGTGTATGGTAATCAAGTGAATCAATCATAAGACAAAGTTATCATGAAATAGAGTTAATTAGGTATACACTTGAGGTATGGCAGATGGAAGGTGTAACATATGAAAGGAAGTTAAGCACACTTTTTGAATTCTGATTTTCTGGGTGGTTCCCCTTGTCATATAATGAACTATTACATTTCATTTCTGAATAACTGAGGAGATTAAAGCATTCAACCGTAGCTCATGAATTACTCTGAAAGCTATTCAGAATTTAAATGCAATAGCTGGTCTCTCATTTTTCATTGTCTAGTAAATGAGTTTATGAATAAACAAATGAATTCATATATTCCAAACAGCAGACCAGTCATGCACCCCCAATTCATTCATTCATTCATTCATTCAATAGATACTTACTGATCTATAAAGGGTCAGGCCCTACCCTAAATGACAGCCTGACTAAGACAAACATTCTAGGCCCTCATAGAATTCACAAGTTAATATGAAAACAGACATTAAACAAATGTATTTATGTGTTACCAGTAACGAAGTAGATGAAATGAGCTGTGGAAAAGACAAAAGCATAGAGAAATGGGGAGTTATTTTAGAGAGGAAGGTCAGCAAAAGCTCCCAGAGAAGGCACCATTTAAACTGAGACCCAAAGGATAAGCAGGAGTAGGCCAGGCATGGAGAGGAGCATTCCAAATAGTGGAAACAGCATGTGCAAATGCCCTGAGTCAGGCAGGGCTGCAAGAACTAACAGAAAGCCAGTGACACCAGGGAGAATGAGCAAGGGAAAAGGAGGCAATAGATGAGGTAGGAAAGCTAGGCAGGAGCTGCTACCGAGAGCCTTTCAAAGTCAAGGTAAGAAGTTTACATTTTATGCCAAGTACACGTAAAGGCTTTAACTCCGAGAAGTGACATGACCCAATTAACATTCTCAGTACAGCACCATCACTGTACTCTGTAGAAAAGAAATGAGATTTCTCATGGGGATTCTTAGCTGTTTGGGGCACCATGAGAGCTTCCGTCAGTCTCCTGAAGCCTATAAATCCCTCCTCAGAATAATACTTATAGAAGCATAAAATAGAATACATATAGTTACAAAGGAAACTAATTATATTGAAATTTATTTCTATCAGGGACCCTTGGAGGCAAAGAACCCAGGGTGAAGAATACCTGCTAGTGAACATAAGTGAAAGTAGAGTTAGAAGGCAATGGCAGTGGATGTGGACAGGAATGGATGACTCCAAGAAAAAATTAGCATTTTTGGATTCTTTGCTTATTACGTAGGTCCAAATTTTTGAGCATGGATAAAAATGTGCGTCTGTTTTCTTTTTAATCAAACTCCTCTATATTTGTGTATTCAAAGGACATTTTCTCTCATATAGAACCAAAAAGTTTATATTGGAGAATTTTTCTAATAGAAGTTGTCCTATAGGCAATCCTTCACTCTGTGAGCATTGATTGATTATAATGATAAGCACTGATGACAAGAGCTAGCATTTATTGAGCACTTACTATGTTCCAGGTACTAAGCAAAGTGCTTCGTAGTGCAATGTCTGGTTTAATTCTCATAACAACCCTTTGAGGTAGAGGCTTTATTGTTATCCCCTTTTTTACAAATGAGAAAATTAAAGCTCAGAGATATTAAGTAATTTGCCCAATACCACACAGCTGGTAATTTTTAGTACTGGGAATGGAGGCCTGGACTAAATCCAGAGTGAGGGATTACTGAGCATCTACTAAGTGCTCAGTATTGGGTTGGCAATAATTGGAACCCCAAAAATGTATAAGCCAAGGCCCAGATCTTAAGGCACCAATAAAACAGTTTATAAGTATAACAAGCACACATATGTATATATCATTAGTGGAATATGGGAGACCATAAAAATATGTACTTACTTTAGTATCACCAGCACTAAGTAGTCAGCAAAAGGAGAGCTCTGAATTTGTGGGGAATGTTTTAGGGCAAGTATAAGATGTGAACTGTTTCTTTAAAAAATTTGGTACGCTTTAGATAAGCTTAAAGGTGGAGGAAGTAATTTTGGTAACGAAAGCAATGAATCATATGAAGTATTAGGGTATAGTCAAAAGATAAACTTAATGGCAGAACGTCTAGATTTTTAACCTCCTAGAAGTGACATTTTAGAAAATTACTTAACTCCCTTGATACTCAATATTCTCATTGGCAAAATGTGTTTAATAACCTCTGCTTGTGAAAGTATATGAGTGTATGTGGCAAACTGAAAAGCAACTTCCCTTAGCAGTTTTATACATATAGTAAACATTTCATTTTGCCAAAAGGCAGGGACCTCATATAATGTTGTTTTTGTTTCTCTTTTCCGACCTAGCCCCAGTGAAGAATGCTGTGATACATTATATGATTCTTTGCTGCGTTTCATTTGGAACTTCTTATTTCTACACATCTAGGAAACGCTAAAGGCAAACCTAACCCGAAGCACCTCCTTCCTCCTAGTCACCCTATTCTTGGAATCCAGTTCCATCAGACCAGCGTCTGAGTGATGAGGATAATGGCTAATAATGGCTTAATGTGTTAGTCCTTCCATAAAGCATTTACGTTTAATAATGGTCCCCAATGTCCTATAGCTAAAAATTGGAAAATAAAATAATTTCAGATCTTATAGAAATAATGAGAAGGAAAGCTGAAATTCTGGGACAGAAGGGCCACTGGGTCTTCTTTAAGTCACACTGCTCAGGAGTTGCAGCCTTTCTGAGGAAGCTACATTAACCAGTAGTACAATAACCAATATTAAAATCAGAAAGAAATATCAGTTAAGAGCCTTAGGATGTTGCTGTCAAATAACCAGTTCAGAAATGAGCATTTCAAGACTAAAAAGGAAGGCTTTGATCTTTTAAGATTTCTTAATAAAGAGACCTAATATTAAAATGGCAAAATAGCAACATTTATGAAATCTGAATGGTGGGTGCATGGATTCTGCTAAATTGGTTTATGTATGTTTCTGTATGTTTTAAGCATTTCTTAGCCTGAAAGTAACAAATCATAAAACGCAAAAATAAAGAAGTTCTTATTACAATGGACACAGAAATATGTTCAACAGCTAATTCCAATTTTAATGTTTCTCTTGTTTTGTACTACACTACTAAACCTCTGGCAATTGAGTATGACAGGCTGGATAGAACACACCTGGATGCAACAAAACACTTTATCCCAAATTCTTATGAATTTAACACTAGGTCAAGATAAGGCTTTGCAGACTTTTCCTAAAACCAAAAATTATAACAGAGTATCACTAATTAGTGGTTTTTAAAAATCTAATAATATAGCCAACAAAATTATGCTGATACAATTTGCCAAAACTTGAAATAAATAATGTAAAGTACACAAATAATATCATGTAAAACAGTTCAAGAAATGTAATAATGCTAATTTATATCTATGCTACAATTTACAGTTTTCAGAGAACTTACAGCTATATTATTTCACTTAACTGTAGAAACTATAACTTGTATATTCTGTAGGGAAATGATACAAGTGTTAATTCAGCACAAGTCTTGACATGCCAGCTGATAATGCTAGCCTTTGGCATATTTTCAGTTAAAGAAGGCATTCTTAAGAGTCTTAACTTGTTGAAATTGCTTAATATGCTAACTGTATAAATGATGGTTGAATATATGAGTGTGAAATATAATTTATTTATATTTTCTACAAAGTTTGACAGTTTAATAGTCAACAGTTCTATGCTTCCACATTCGAACACGTAAACCTGAATCTGAAAACAAATGATTAAAGAACAAGAGGCAGTAAAGGCTAAACAAGAATGTCATCTGATTACTGTACAGATTAAAACTGGATGCAAAAGTGCTATATGTAAAATATACTTAAATGATACGAGGATAATTTCCAAACAACTTTTCAAAAAGGCGCAAATATTTTTTTAAAAACAAACACAGCCCAACAGCCTGGACTTTTGTGATACAGACCTCTACCACCACCCCCAATTCTGACAATCCCCGCAGGCAACCAACTGCTGTAACTGTGGAATGTGCTCTTTGAACTGTACAAAGCCTTCAGCCTTTCCTGCATTCTGCAAACAAAAACTGCCAAGTGCAATTATTTCTCTGATTTAACATAATACAAGTGTTACTTCTCCCCCCTCAACTTCCCTAGTGCCAGCAATGGCCTATAATGTCTACATTTATAGATGCACAGAAAAACAATCATTTTTTGTAATCAAAATTAAATTTATTTTAGAAGTATAACAGTTCAACTGAACATAATATAAATTCAACAGGCACCATATTCCCTTTTGTGTATATGTTTTAAGAATTCTATTTCTATAGATGGATTCAAGGATTGAATGGGATTAGTCCTTTTAATTATATGACTAGGATCTTCAGCTTGAAATCTTTCTTACCAAAAAAAAAAAAAAAAAAAAAAAAGACAAACACAATAGTTGTTTATATTCAATTCATTTACCAAAAAAACTCATTAGCGCTAATAAGAATATGTCCTTCCAAATGTGAATATCTCTTGATGTTCAAAAGAAAATGAAAAGTAAAAGGCAAAATAAGTCCTAAGATAGAGTCGCACAGATATTTAAACTTACCTACTAGTTAAATGTTAGAATAGAGAATTCGTCTAGCCTAGATCCAACACAAACTGCTTTTCTTCATTGAGTATGTCCTTGACATTATGCATACCTGAGTATTTTTCTTTTTAAAAAGATAATATTAAACCCAGTACTGAAGAGTTAGTTCCATTTTTCATGTACATTAATGCTTCCAACTATTGGTATGTATAAACTAATTATCAGCTGCATTACTCTACTGGAAAATATTTGAAGTTTTATAAAATTAAGTTATGAACAGATAAGACACCATCATTTATTTAACACAAAAAAAATAATTATCAAGTAGAACCAACCATTATAGGAGATGCTAAGAAAAGATAAGGCATGTTTTTGTTCAAAAGAAGCTAACAATCAAGTTAAGGGAGCAAGACACATGCATAAAGCAATAAAAGTTTAAGAAAAAATAAACATGATATATATTTGCCACTATTAATTTAAAGGAATTTGTTCATTTCATGGCCTATTTAAATGAAGTTCAACCTCATTCCTTTTTTGAGAACCAGAGACATCTCAGGTTGTTACAAACAAGGCTGAAGTAAACTGGCTGAAAAGTTGAACCATCCTACAGATAAGGATTTCTTTTCTCTTTCTATCAAACGTTTTATTTTCTATGTCAGTCAAATCACTTCTCACTGATGCCATAAAAGCTTTTTCAGCTAATTAGTTCATACAGTATTTTATCTTTTTATTGATGCCTATATTTAATAAGTACTTATTCAATACTGACTGTGTCTAGCAAAGGATAAAGAAAGACTGATGCTTCGAAGTCAGACATGTGAAGGTTCAAATTCTGGCTCTGTCACTTAGTAACTGGAGAAGCTACTTAACTTTTCCAAGTCTCAGGTTCATCATCTGCAAAATATACACAAGTGACATAAAGGAAGCTGTCATCAACAACTCTGACAGCTCATAGCCTCCCAGAGAATCTGTGCTTGAACTGGGTTTTGAAGGACAGTAGGGGGTTCATCTACCACAAAAGCAGTGGAGGACTTTCCATACAAAGAGAACAGAACATGCAAAGAGGCATGGAGTGCAAGATATCTTTGGAGAATCACTGTATGAAGTTCTGAAATATTTTAGGCTGCAGAAGGTTAGGCTAGAGAGGGCTTATATGCATGTTATACTTCGATGCTTAGATTGTATATATGTCAATTTACTAGGGTAAAGTCTATGACAAAAGAAAATAGAATTACTAAGTTTGAAATCTTAGGATCATAATGATCTTTTGCCCCATGCATCCATTATCAAGTCCTAAAGAAGGAACAACATGCACAAAAGCCACAAGGCACAAAAGAACTTGAAGCCATCAATTAATGAAATTAGGCCAGAGTAAGTGGAGCAAGAAAGAAGAGTCTAAAATGTGTTGAGTAGAGAAAGATGATGCTAGAGCAGCAGGCATGGTCCGATTTTTGCAGGGACTTACAGATCACTGTGAAGAGTTAGCTTTGATTTTACCCTAAGTTCAAGGGAAAACAAATGCAAAATTTTAAGAAGAAAATAAAAATCATCCAATCTTTATTTTTAAATGAAAATTGCACCCTAGTGAGTAAGAAGGGATAAAGGGTACAAAGAATTGAGTAAAACAGGTAGTCACTGCAGTGGTCCAAGTGAACATTTTAAAACAGGGTAGTGTCAGTAGGATGTGGACAAAGAAACACATTTTGATCATATCTGAAGGTTGAATTAATGAGAGTAGGAGAGTGAACATGAGAGAAGGGAGATGTCCAGGTGGCCCAAAATCAGTGACCCAACATTTCTGACTTAGGCAGCTGGGTATATAATGGTGCTTGCCATTCACTAAGACAGAAAACAGCATAAAAGAAGCAAATTTTCTATCCTATTTTGATACGTGAGACAGGAGCTGGCAATGAGCTTACTTTAGATGGATTCCTGTGGGACATTTAAGTAGAGATATCAAGAAGACAGTTGTAAATGCAGATCTTGAACTCAGAGGAGAAATACGAGCCAGAGGTACAAAAGTGGGAACCCCAACACTAAAAGTGGTAGTCAGAGCTTTGGAAGTAAGGGAGCTCATCTAGAATAATGTACATACAGAGTGAGAAGACAAAGTGGGAGGAGAAAGACAGAACACAGGAAAAGACCTAAATTTATGAGGTGGGCAAAGAAGACTCACAAAGGAGACTTAGGAAGGAGAGTAAGCGGAAGGACACGCCACGAGAACATAAGATGATAAAAGGAGGAAGCAGTCAGCAGTGTTAAAGACTTCACAGAAGGCGAGTGATGGAAACTGTCCTAAGATTTAGCAATGATAATAACATTGAGGGACTTCTGGTTAAGCATAGCAGTCTAAACACATGCAATTATATCCACTCCTTTCCAAAATACTAATACAGTGGCAATACAAGATTAAAAAGTTATGAACCCATGAAAAAGATCATAGCTGAAGGGGTGACACCCAACAAGACATGACAACACATCTCTGTATGCACTACATGGTCTAACACAGATCCTCAAAGAAAGTTGTTGAAGGAATCAATCAGTACTTTACTCAATCATTCAATCCTCATCTTGTAGAAAAGGAAACTGTTCCAGGAGTCAAAAAATGCAGAGGAGAAATTACACATGAGTTACACCCCAGGAAAAATTCTCAAAGCTGATGAAAATGTTCCTGTCTCCCTCTGAGTGAACTTAAACTAGATATATTTACATTTGTAGATTTTTTAAGGTAGATAAGAACCTACTGTAATACAGCATAGTTTTTTGGTTTGCTCTTTTTTTTTTTTTAACTCAAAGGTTGTGCTTGAAGAAAATGATCTTATTAATTAAGCCAAATATAGTTCCTCCAAGTTAAAAAAAAAAAAAGAGCAAACAAAAAAACTAAGCTGTATTACAGTAGGGTCATTGTCATCAGTTTTGAGAATTTTTTCTGGTGTGTAACTCCTGCTACACATCAGGATGTTAACTGCTCAGCCATTATAATTCATATTCATTTCATTTCAACATGGTATTCCAAAGGATTACACTTCAAGGCAAACGACTAACATTCACCTTGTATCACAGCATAAAGAGGCAATGTCCTTTTCTGAGAGAGAACATCAAAATAAATTCATTCACCAAATACGTATTAAATGTGGATGTGTACCAGTACTATTCTGGGCAGTGGGGGCACAGGGTTGAATGAGGCATAAAGGAGATTATACAACACTGTATGGAAAGGATAAGAGTGGGAAATAGGATGGTACCTTATGACACTGATTCTTAAAATCTAGTGGAAAACAAAAATTATTATTTTCAGTATTTGCATATAAACGTCATATCCATTAGCATTCATCTCTATAATGAAACTATTGAAAAATTATACCACCTCAAATCATGATCTATATAGATCCAAATATAACTAGATTTAAAATAATAAAAACAAATTAAATCTCAGATCACTTTAACCATAAGAAAACAGGAACACAATAGAAATGCTATTTTAAAACTGCACAACAAAGCCAAAATTGTCTTTTGCACAAGGCTTCTAAGAACCAGTTAAGTGTAAAGGATTTTGAAAAATTAAGAAGTTGGCAATAATTGAGGACTCAGTTAAAATTTACTGGTACAAGTTTGCTCTGAAAAATCAACCTGAAATTTTGCGTTGATATTTGGTTTGCTATTTCAAAACACACTCGGTGGAGAGATACCCACAATGAAGAAGGAGTGAGAGTGACTGAAACAGATTCTGTGTAGCAACATGCATTTCTCATCTGAAGAGAGAAACTAGGGGTTGACTAGATCAAGACTAATTAAGGATCCTGTTTCTGACTTACTTCACTCTGTATGACAGACTCAAGGTCCATCCACCTCACTACAAATAACTCAATTTTGTTTCTTTTTATGGCTGAGTAATATTCCATTGTATATGCAGGGCAACCTGAGGGAACTCTGAAGAATCTTGGACTGATGCCCAGCCTAGAGAAACCTAGGAATCTACTGCACTTCTAAACATGTGGCTCTTTGGATAAAAGTGGGAGACACAAGAGAGAGGAGATATGGGGATATATGTATATGTATAGCTGATTCACTCTGTTATAAAGCAGACACTAACACACCATTGTAAAGCAATTATACTCCAATAAAGACGTTAAAAAAAAAAAAAAAACTTCCTGGGGGTGGTGGGGAAAGTATCCTGGCAGAGGGGAAGGGCAATGAGAGAAATGGAAATTATTTTTTAAAGTAATGGTAACAAACTAATTACATTCCTTCTTTGAGACAAATGCTGACCCACCTCACTGATAGCGTCTAACCTAAGAATTGAGATTAAAAGTTTTGCTTTGGTCATCCTACCAACACTAACTATTCTTACGTCGAACAGAAAAGATAAATATCTTCGTATTACTGACTAAAAACTATAAAATAAAAGTACATGCCATTTTCATAAAACTCAGTGGGAGCTGGCAAAGCAAATGTTGGCTCCACTTCACCATTTTGCTTAGGATCAAATCTCCAATAAGAATGTCACGAAGGTATAAGTCTATTAATCAAATCATATAAACTTTCCAAACTATCTCAGTATATAATGTCCCTGGGTGATCAAAAATCAAGATCAAATATATGCAATGACTCTTTTATGCAGGGAAAAACAGACTTTAGTAAAGAAAGAAATTTCAAAGATTGGAAGAAGCTACCTTAAATGGATCGTGGGAGAATTCACATGAATTGTAAGGAGTTTAGAATAAGCATTGTACAGCAATATAATGATGAGTAATCCAACAGTGAAAACAATAATAATGGAAGCTTTACATAATCTATATGCCAGGAGCTGTGCAGGCTGTTTCATCTCTCCCCACTAAATTTTCCCAAAATCATCTGGTACTAAGCTTTATATAATGCCCTTAAAAAAGCAACATTTATACTCTGCACTTGATGAGTATTATTTATAATAAAACAAAAATTGCCACTTTGTGATATAACCCCATTAGAGAGACATTTAGCAAGATATTATAAAAATAAAGATGTAGTATTCTAAAACTCAGACATTCTACTACAAGTTATAACTTTAGAAAAACTCTCAAACATGCACACAAAAAGATACACACAGATATGCTCACTGTATTAGTGTGTGGAATAGTAAAAAATGGAAAACAGCCAAATTGTTCATTTACTGAGGAAGGAATTTTAAAATAACTATGCTTTATTCAAACCATGGAATGTTATAAAGCAATTAAAACCTAATTATTACCCACAACAATGGCAAAAATGAAAAAAGACAATTTCAGTTTTGGAAAGATGTGGAGCAACACGAACACACATGCACTGATGGTGGGACGGTAAACTGGGAAAACCACTTTAGAAGACTGCTTGGCAATGTCCACTAACGTTGACACTGACACTAACTACAGATAAGCTAGGATACAGACACTAAGTTGATACAATGATGTAGATATCTTATCATACAAAATTTCTCCTCCTAGCTATACAGATATGCATAATATGTAACGGAAATGTACAAGAATCTTCAGAGTAGTACTATGCCTAATAGTCAAAACAAGAAAACAACACAAATGTCCCCAAACCGAATGGAAATAAACAGTGGTATATTCATGTAATGGAATACTAGCTAGCACTCACGATAGACATTTAACTACACACAATAACATGGAGGAAGCATGTAAACCTAATAGTAAGAAACAGAAGCCAGATACACACAAAAGACTATGTACTAAATGAGTCCATTTATATAAAGTTCAAAAACACAAAACTAATCTATGTTGTTAGAGGTCAGAATATGGTTTCCCCAGTGGGGAGCGTGGGGAGAGATAGTAACTAAAAGGTGGAAAAAGGGTGGGAAGGCTTCTGAAGCACTGGTAGCGTGCTACTTCTTGAGCTGGGTACTGATTACACAGATGTGCTCATTCTGTGAAAATCCATCAAGATGTACAAATATAATTTTAGCAGTTTTCAGTATACAACTGCAAAACTCATAAATGCACAATATATACTTAATAAAAGTTTACTTAAAAAAAAACAACCTAAGAAATCAGACCTGTGTGTATCACCATGGATAAATCCCCTAAACATAATTTTTGCAAGCAAAAATTTTTCAGAAGGCCAGATTTAATATGATGTCACTCACATAAATTTTAAAATCACACAAAAAGTGTGAGAAGACAGATAAAAACCAACTTCAGTATAGTAAATATCTCTAGAGAGAGAAAAAGGAACAGGACGAGAGCACACAGCTTTTGCTATATTCGTGGTATTGTATTTCTTAAAAAGAGAGAGATCTGAATACAACAAAATATTCATGTATGTCGAATCTGAATATGTGAGTGCCTATTGTGTTATCTTCTGTATATCTACAATATTTTTAAATAAAGATCTTAAAGAAAGCTATCACTTTGGATTCCAGAGCGAAGAGAATCTTTAAAATAATCTTTAGTGAAAAACATTCTTAACCATTTGCCAGATCAGCTGATTAACAATGCTTTTATATATAGCTTAAGTATCTGAGATGGCTGATGGGTGTTTATTTTAGGTAAAATATTTACTAAAATACACTCTATATATAGAAAAACAGTACACTCTTATTTGCAAAAAGATAATTTGGGCCTTTTAAGCTGTACAATAATAAAATCATTCAACATTTGAGAGAGTTCAGCAGAAAGGGTCTTTAGGAAAAAATATACCTTCAAACTAATTCTTTAAAAACCCAAGGCAACTTTGTTGCTCCTTTATGCATTCCACTGGGCTATAATCAAAATGAAGTATTTAAGTAATAATGGTTGCATGGGTAGAATCGTTAACTCCACAAAACTAGATCATCGATATACCCACTAAAAAGAGTTATTCATCCCAGGAATACTCAGTCCCTTTTCCGAGATATCACTTTGCATCATTAACTTGGAAGTGGACTCAGTGGTTAGCTAACTGGTCCTTCAAATGGATTTGGAGGTTACCATCCATTTTGTGTTTAATAAGAAGTTTTGTCTTTACTGTCTTGTCTTAAAATCGAAGAGGTATAGGGAATAAATAGAGACACATAAATGGGTAGAGAGAGAAAAAGACAGAAACACAGAGATAAATACACATACATGTATATATAAACACATACATATATGCAAACATATACACACTTACTTATGTGTACACACACATTTCTACATACATAGGAAGGGCAAGAGAGACTACTACCATTAAGTGCCTACTCTGTGCCAGGTATTTTTAAGTTTGATCTTTTAATCTTCACAAAACCCTATAAGAAAGTTATTATTATTTTTTGCACATGCAAAACTTACCCAAGATCAATATAAAAAAAATACGTGGCAGAGCAAACCCAGGTTTGTTAAATGCAAAAATGAGCCTCTTTCCTCCACAGTATGCTTAAAATAAGTTTTAGGTCGATTGTAAGTATTGCTTTGTATCACTTTAACATAGAAAAAAATTCATTTTGGCACTATGAAGAAACATAGCTGGTTTTTAAAACAAAATCTGATTTTATTCCCAAAATTTCAATATGGCAAAGGAAAAGTTGCTACAAAGATAATTCTTAGTTGAATATGTTCAAAATGTAATTCCCTGGTAATCTGGGTTTTGGCCAAGACAAATCAAAATCATAGATATTTTACAAATGCCAAGTTTTCAGAGAAACAAAAAAAATGCAATAGCAACAGATGCATTCTCCATAGACATTTGTGTTGAGCCTAGCTATATCCAGAGTCTGAAGAAAAGGGGGATTTTTAAATTTCATTTTAATGAATAATAAATTCCTGATTTCTGTTCATGTCAACCAGTTAAATAAGATCATATTCACTCCTTGGAAAATTAGACAGTAGACTATACTGAGAAAGAAAAAAGAAAATAAGGAGGAGAAAGAGGATCGGAGGGAGAAAAAAGAAAAGCAAGAAAAATTTTAAAGAGACTAGAAAGAAAACTATATTTGGTACTTCTTAAACTAAAACTATATTTGAAAATTTCTATTCAAACAAAGAATACAAAAGTGCATTTGTTTTTCATTTCTTTTACAATATACTAATAATAACATTAACATATTAAAGTCCCACTTGTGTAAAAGCAAGCGTGTCTGAGGATGATGGACCATTGCATAAAATGCATTAAAATTTAAGGAAAGAAGCTACAAACAACTCAGTAAAGATCAGTAGTTCATTACTATTGAATGGGTTTTGGTTATATTGTAAAAAAAAAATCCATATTTAAATTCAAAATTGAAATCTCTATCTTAAGACAAGTTTATACTACATAAATAAATTGTCATTAAAAGTTACTAAATATATGCAAGCATAGAGGTTCCCCTCTATGGATATTAGCACTTTCTCCAAGTAAAACACACTACTTTATAATATCACAAAATATTTATTTTAAGACCCTATCTTTTTAAAAAAACTTTGAATATTCAGAGTAGACAGATCAAATATGTAATTACCTCACCTTTTCTCAGAACTCTACTTAACAGAATCGTTGAGATTGCTTTTTTAAGTCTTTTTTTCAGTTATATTAGACATGCAGAAACATATCTAAAATAAAGCCTTAATTTTTTAGAGCAGTTTTACTTTTACAGGAAAATTGAACAGGATGTACAGAGTCCCCATATATATCTTCTACCCCATTCCCAATAGACATAAAGTTTCTACTGTTATTAACATTTTGATTACTGTGGTACATTTGCTACAACTGATGAACCATATTAAAACATAGTTATGGGGGCTTCCCTGGTGGCGCAGTGGTTGAGAGTCCGCCTGCCGATGCAGGGGACACGGGTTCGTGCCCCGGTCCGGGAAGATCCCACACGCTGCACAGCGGCTGGGCCCGTGAGCCATGGCCGCTGAGCCTGCGCGTCCGGAGCCTGTGCTCCGCAGCGGGAGAGGGCGCAGCAGTGAGAGGCGCGCGTACCACACACACACAAAAAAAAACCAAAACATAGTTATGAATTAAAGTCTAGAGTTCACATTAAGGTTTATTGTTTGTGTTGTATAGTTCTACAGTTGTACAGCTGGCAAATACATAATGCTATGTATCCATTATTAAAGTACCATACAGAATAGTTTCACCACCCTAAAGATCCCCTGTGCTCTGCCTATTCGTCCTTCCCTCTCCTCAACCCCTGGCAACCACTGAGCTTTTTACTGTCTCCATAGTTTTGCCTTTTCCAGAATGTCATATAGTTGGAATCACAGGATGTAGCCTTTTCAAATGACTTCATTCACTCAATGATATTCATTTAAGGTTCCTCCATGTCTTTTTGTGACTTAATAGGTCATTTCTTTTCAACAACTGAATAACAGTCAATTGTATAACTGTATCACAGTTTGTCCATTTATCTATTGAAGGGCATCCTGGTTGCTTCCAAGTCTTGGCAATTATGCATAAAGCTTATATAAACATTCTTGTGCAAATTTTTCATAGACATAAGTTTTCAACTCATCTGGGTAACTACCCAGGAATGCAATTGCTGGGTTGTATAGTAGTGAATATTGTATGCATGATTAGCTTCATAATAAACTGCCAAACTATTTTCCAAAGAAGCTATATCCATTCCACCACCAGTGAATCACAGTCCTTGCTGCCTGCTCCACATCCTTGGCAGCATTTGGTGTTGTCAGTGTTTTGAATTTTAGCCATTCTAATAGGTGTGTAGTGGTATCTTGTTGCTTTAATTTGCAATTCCCTTATGAAATAAATACCAAGCATCTTTTCATAAGCTTATTTGCCATCTGTATATCTTCTTTGGTGAGATCCATTTCTTCTAGTTGAGTTCTTTGTATATTTTGGATACAACTCCTTTATCAGATATGTGTTTTACAAATATTTTTTTCCAGTCTGTGACTTATCTTTTCATTTTCTTAACAGTGTCTCAGAATAGAAGTTTTTCATTTTAATAAAGTGCAACTTATCCAACTTATCAATTTTTTCTTTCATGGATTGTGCTTTTGGTGTTTTATCTAAAAAATCAACTTCTAGATTTTCTCCTATGTTACCTTCCAGCTGTTTTATAATTTTACATTTTACACTTAGCTCTATGATTCATTTTTAATTCATTTTTGTAAAAGGTATACATTTTGTGTCTAAATTTCTTTTTTGCATATGGATGTCCTGTTAGTTGTTCCAGTGCCACTTTTTGAAATCACTGTCATTTTTCAACTGAACTGCCTTCACTCCTTTGTCAAAGATCAGTTGCCTATGCTTGTGTGGGTCTATTTCTAGATTCTCTATTCTGTTACAAAGATCTGTCTATTATTTCATCAATATCATACTGTCTTGATCACTGTAACTTTAAACAATGTCTTGAAGTCAGGTAGTGTCAGTCTTCTGACATTGTTCTTCTTCATCAATATTGTGTTATCTATTCTGGGTCTTTTGCCTTTCCATATAAACTTAAGCATCAGTTTATCAATATTCACAAAATAACTTACAGGGATTTGATTGGGATTTTGCTGAATTTATAATCTTCAAGTTAATAAGACCTGACATCATAACCATATTGAGTATGCCTAGCCAAGAACATGGACTATCTCTCCATTTATTTAGATCTTTGATTTTCTTTCATCAGAATTTTGTAGTTTTCCTAATATTGTTGTTGTATATATTTTGTTAAACTTATTCCTGTTTCTTTTTTTGATGCTAATACAATGGTATTGTATTTTTAATGTCAAAATTCCAGTTGTTCATTGTTCACATATAGGAAAGCAAGGGACTTCTGTATATTAATCTTGTTTTCTGCTACCCTGCTATAATTGTTTATTAATTCCAGGAGCTTTCCTTAGTTGATTCTTTTGTATTTTCTACATAGACAATCATGTCATCTGCAAATAGACAACTGCATTTCTTGCTTCCCAATCTGTATGCCTTTTATTTCCCTTTCTTTTTTTCTTTTTTTTTTTTTTTTGCTGTACGCGGGCCTCTCACTGTTGTGGCATCTCCCGTTGCGGAGCACAGGCTCCGGACGCGCAGGCTCAGTGGCCAT
>NC_041218.1:36313795-36396242 GCF_002837175.3 Physeter macrocephalus
GGACGCGCAGGCTCAGCGGCCATGGCTCACGGGCCCAGCCGCTCCGCGGCATGTGGGATCTTCCCGGACCGGGGCACGAACCCGTATCCCCTGCATCGGCAGGCGGACTCTCAACCACTGTGCCACCAGGGAAGCCCTCCCTTTCTTATCTTACTACCTTGGCTAGGACTTCCAGTATGATACTGAATAGGATTGTTAAGAGGGGACATTCTACTTTGCTCCTGATCTTAGTAGAGAACCACGTAATTTCTCATTGATAGTTTTTCATAAAGCAAATATCCATGCAACCACCAGCCTAGTGAATAAACAAAATGTTGCTGATACACCAGAAGCTCCTGGAACCTCCACCCCAATTTCTACCACCTATATACAACTTAACCATTATCTTTAGTTTTGTTGTAATCACTTCTTGCATCCCTAAACACTAAAGTCTAGTTTTGGAACTTCATATAAAATAAATCCTACAGTATTATTCTTTTGGGTCTAGGTGTTTTTTATCAACATTATGCTTAGGAGATTCGACCATGTTATTGTTGCTATACTTTATCCAATTTCGTTGCTGTAGAGCAGAAGATGAGAAAATTTTTTCTGTGAATGACATTATTTTCCAATTTGTCATCAAACTCAAACCAGTAAATGAGAGTTCACTACTGACCTATCAAATTTAAATAACTCTTTAAGGTTTCATCATACTTTTCAATAATAAAAATTAAGGTTTTACGTGAAAAGCAACTGTTTCATGTCATGAAAGCAATACTAATGTCTGTAGTCTTTCTCCAAGTTGTCTATTCTAGTTCAATGATGGAAAAATTTTGAACTGAACCTCTAAAACCAAAAAAGTTTCTTTTTTATGCATAGTTTCTGCTAAATTCAAGATTCCTAACTCACAATTATAGATTGTCAGGAATGGCCACAGTGTTTCCTGGCTCTATCAGATGTTCCAACCAACAAGATTAAACATGAGCCTAGTAATTTTGAAGAATTCTCACTGTAGACTACTTTGACAGCTTTGTCAGATACTATGTGATTAAGAATATCACATTCAAAACCTGTAAAGGTTCATATTTCAGTTTTGGAGATAATTGGGAGAATGTATGATTTGGTTTTATTCAACTCTAATAAGCATTCATTTTCTATTGCATAATTTGGACCTTTTAAAATCACAACAATACTCTATCACTGAGTTCTTTCACTGATGAATGAAAAGTGTTATCAATTATAAGCAAAAGTCAAATTTCTGGCAGTCAAGCCATTACATCACATATCGAGTGCCTTATCGCAAGGATGATGCACGAGGTAACTTTCCAGATAAAGGTAGTGATGATAAGAAATTTCTTCCCAAATAATTTTCCTAAAACAAGCATTGCCTTTAGTCATCATTCTTTCTACCAATTTCTGAACAGCAATTGAATTCTATGTTTCTATAAAATCATTAACAGACATCTTTTAAGTTCTTCTGGACAAAATAGGAAATCAGTCTTTCCAATACACTGAGCTGACAGAATTTATAGATATTTTATAGTAGATTATGGATACAAATTCAGTCTAATTATTTTCACCATGCAAAGTGAAAAAAGGACTTAACGTCTCTCTTACTGGAAGGTGTATTTAAATAGATATGTTAAGACAGTCTTATTCTCAGATATGAAGAAATATAAAAGAAAAAGAGAATCAAAGTTTAGGGCATAAAGGGATTATGATGGCACAATTGCACATATTAAATCAAAGGAAGTTACCTTCTTTTCATCAGAATACTCTCAAAATTCTTAACAGTTCTCTGCCAGAAGGTAAAATTAAAACTAATCCATTTTGCATTAAATGTTATTATTGTACGGCATCACCCTATGTTATTAGCTAGAAAATGTTAACACAAATAGAAATTTAAGTTACCTACCAAAACACCCGTATATATTGTAGAGAAAAAAATCCAAAGAATATTGTCATCGCATAGTTTTCTATTACTAACACCTGAATAGCCACAAAAACTGAGAGATGGAAAATATAGAGTGCAGATGACTTACATATGGAGGGTTAGACTTTAATTCTCTCTCCCAGGATTGAGGAGTTTTATTCTTTGTGCTTACAATGCTCCTTTCTCCAGGGTATTCTTCTACTTCCAGAATAGGTCAGGACAAAGCTTCAACAGACTTCTATTATTTGTTTGATCTAGGGGGAAATTATACTTTTAATCAATTATTACAAAATGCATCAAACTTTTTTCTCACTGTGCTGGGGGGTGGCGGTTTCTCATTATTTTCTCTTGGATCTGAGGTGAACAGAGAAAATAGGAATTGCCATTGTTGCATATTACAATAAATAAATCAAGTAGTTTAAATTAACACCACTAAAAGAAACCCACATCTATCTTCTTTTTCATTTTTATGGCTAAGCAGCACAGCAAGAGAAAATTAATATTCAAAATCCAAATGACTACAAAAGCCTACTCAAATGTATTTTTAAAAGACTTTAACATAATTTTGCAAATCCATGAGTTTGAATGGACTGGCAGAGATGATTAGGTATCAAATATTTTTACTCATTCATTTTAATGTCTTAGGGCTAAAGAATTACAGGATGATTAGAAAAGTGTAAAGGGAAATCCATTTTAAAAAATTTTAATGGAATAATAAAAAAGATGATTTCAAGAGCATGAGACAGACCAGAAACAGATAGCAACGGGTCTGTAGGCAGGGCAAGAAATCTAGAGTAAGAATTTTGAAGATGGTACAAAGGTTGGGAACTGCTATTCAAACAGAGCATGTTAGTAAAATTAAAGCATGTAACATGAGTACATTTTTTAATATGGTTTGATGTTAACTCTCTAAGAAATCTATACAATGTAAAAATGTAATACATCCTACCTTCACAAGAACATAGAAACATAATATATGATTATTTGATCTTTGGTGGTATGAACATTCATAATTTTAAAAGAGTTAATTGTATTCTAAAAACTTCATCAAATTGTAGTTTTCTAATAACGGATATTTTCTGCCTCATTAAAATAAAATATTAAGATAAATGTCTTCAACTTGTGCCATACCCTGGATCACACTCTCTTGCCTTATCTTTAAGTCATTCATATTGCTTTCCATTAAATAATAAATTAGAATGTAGGGGGAACATTTAGAGAAATTTGGAAATAAAATACAGATGGGGGAAATGTGTCTGCTAGCACTTTAAAGCCAGTTTTCATTCAGAAATTTAAAACTATTACACTTGTGATTACTATTCCAAAAAAATAAAAACTATAGTGCCAATATAGTAAACAAATGAAGCCAATTAATAGCTGTATCGGAATAGCTAAATACAAAAACCAAAATGTATGTGGGCAGAAGAATGTCTCTTTAAGCCATCCATCTGGTCACAAACTGATACTTATGTGAGCCCCTTCTGATTTTAATCAGAGTCAGGGGTACTTGTAAGCATTTACCTGGAACACCTCAAAATTATTTCAAAGTGAAACAAACAGAAATTTGACTATCAAAAATTAAAGCTATTGAAGGAGAAAACTCACTCAAGACTAGATTTTAGGATTACAGAAAACTGGTATGTTTTCTTTTAGAAAGATCCAACTAATCTTGGCCTAACTTAATAGTCTTACTACTAAAACTTATCAACATGCATTCTATATGAATATTTCCATATGGCTTTTCAAACATAGGTAGTTCTACCTTAGTTTCAAGAACACAGAAATGATTTTGCTATATTTTGGATCAGTGCAGATCAATGCACATTCCTTTAGGGAAGCCTTTTGAACTGACAAAGGGTGAATGATTGACATCAGTAACAAATACGTTTTGTTGTCCTGGACTGACATGTCATTTATAGCAATACCTATGCTAATTAATGCCATACATATCTACCAGATGTGTCAGAGAAATATGCCAGACCCTTCACAGAATATTCCGTTTAAGTGCGGCTAAAATTACATTATAGATATGGAAATGCATCCCTTTGTGATAAAGAACTGATCGCTCTCTCTCTCTCTCTCCCTCCCCCCATGTATCACACACACATATATACATATACATAGAATATACATTCTGTGATAGAGAAAAACGCACTTATATGTACAATTAGCTATACCTTGTCTATTCCATTTGTAAAACTTTTTACAAAAAGCAAACTCTACCTTGCCATGTTCAAATACACTATAATCTTAAGCTTAAAAAAAATACAGAACATAATGTACTAAAATACTAGTCAGGGTCTTCAGAAACTACACTATCATCATGATGCTTTACACTGAAATGTGTTCCCAGATTCTCTCAACTCCACTGCTAGACTGTTAACAATGGGAACTATGCGTTAATCATCTTCATCTCCCTATTCCCTAGGACACAGTTTGGTATATAGTGGGTACCAGCTTTTTTTAAAAAAAATTAGAGCTAAGGTCAGTAAAGACATCAAAATTATGTATCACATTTTTGTCAGTGAATTCAGTATATACAAAGAAATAATTGTTAGTGTTGGCAACTGAAACCCTTACTCATTAAATCAAATAAACTGGTAAAGAACACGTCTCAGTGTCTGGTACAGAGCTAGCACTCAAAAAACTGTGAACTATATAATCAGGATGAATATTCATCCTGCATTGCCTGGGATAGATGGGGTTCGTACTTACTGCAATTATTAACAGCTACCACTTTTCTTCTCAAAAGTGTCAGTTTAGATGGCAACTTTATTCCTCCAAAGTATCATTAATTTATTATAATTCATTTATATGATTATTTCTTTTTATCAACAAGTTATTATTTTTCTTGTTTTCTATGATGCTGTTACATGACAAAACTATTTTATTGGGATTGGGATGAACAACATTCCATTCTTTTAACATCAGTACATTCACAGAGAAGGTCAAGGGTTTATTAAATCCTCACATCCTTGAAGCTAAACATTTCATCATCAACAAAGGAATTGTCTCCTAGCTGACCAATCCAAATGTGACTTCTTAATTCTTGGTTTGCTTAACTTTCCTAATTCATTTAGCTTATTTTTCATTCTTTCCTTCATAAAACTCTACCTTTGGCCTACATGACACCCCTCTTTCTTGATTCCCCTCCTACCTCTGAGACCTCCTTTTTTCAGTGTCTAATAGTTCCTATTCTTACATGTATTTCCTCAATGTCAGTTTTCTCAAGACTTCATTCTAGTCCTCTTCTTTTCCTAATCTGCGCTCCAGTTCTTGCAATAACCACAACTTATTGCAAATGATTCCCAGGTGTGTATTTCCAGTCCACACCTCTCTCCTGATCTGCAGATCTAAAGTTCCTACTGAATATACAATCTCCTATCTGTCCCCACTTCCTCCAGTCTTAACTCCGAGACCAAGGAAGCAACCAACAGTTAAGGAGAAAGTGAAGTCCTGCAAGAATTCACAGGCAACAGATGACAAGGGGGGGAAATCCAAACCCACTAGAGTGAGAGGCAACCTGTTCCTGGTATCTCATTTGTAATCCAAGCATGTTTCACTTATAAAAATTGTTGCATGTAGTGGATAGGTTTCAAGGCAAATATTACTAGAAAGAATAATATGATAAACGTCAAATATATCATGAGGATCACAAAATAAAATACCCAAAGATAAAAGTGTAAAGCAGCTAGGTGCAAGATAAAAGAAAGTAGTAGGGTACTGTGGCAAAGTCTCTAAAGAGGTGTTTTTTAACCCCCATCAGATTACTGCATATGCTCCTACATTTGCTCCATAGGAATGCAGTCTTAGCCCTGCCAAATGTGAGTTTTCAAGAAGTTAGAAAAGCTGTGTGTGTGTGTGTGTGTGTGTGTGTGTGTGTGTGTGTGAGAGAGAGAGAGAGAGAGAGAGAGAGAGAGAGAGAGAGAAACAGAAACAAAGAGAGACACAGAGACAAATCCAATTTTTAAGATTTAGTAACAAATTTCATATTTAAAAAAATAATAAATATAATAGTATTTGCAAGCTAAGGACATAAAGCACTCCTTTTTGACCTCAAGGTTAAATTGAAGGGCTAGCCTTTGACTTAAAAGCCATGTGTATATAACATGGCTTCTTAAGGAAAGTGTGGTCTGAGTTCTGAGCAACCAACACAATACAAAGTCTTTTGTTATACAATCCATTTACATTTTGAGAAAAGCTTGCTATTTAATTGTATTGCCAAAACATCCTATGAATGCAATTTTCCACCTTCTCTTTGGCTCAGCTCTTTATCCTCTACTGCCTCTTAAACATCTTCACTTGAATATTCTGGTTCTGACCCTTCTTCAAATTAATCATGGTTTATATATCTTCGGAATTTTATCTCAAACCTTCTCTTTACTCAAGAACACTCAAGTTTTCTTAAATATATACCAAAATATTTATTTATTTACTGGATCTTCTAACAGGGAAAATTTTGTGTGCCTCTGGCTTACCCTCCACAATTTACAGGAGAGATTTATAGAAGAGAGTAATTTATCCAAGATCTCAGAGGGTGTGAGTGGCAGAGATGGAAATTGAGCTCACTTTCCTTTTGAAACCAATGCAAGCCAAATTTACCCAAAATTTAATTGATAGGTAAATATACACATATAATATTTAATTTCTCTAACTATATTTGAAAATAATTTCCGTTAAATAACATATACTATAATCAAAATTAGAAAATACCAATATTTGTGTATGTGTTACCTCAGAGTATGCTTATTACAACACTTTAAATTTCACATTAAACGTATTTCACTTATGTATTATACATGTTTATAACTGCAGAGTCAGATGAGGATATCAGACTTCCAACACTAATAATCATCCATTCTCAAAAGGGCACAACCAGTATCAGCATCAATAGGTTCACATTTAAAGGAGATCGACTCATTCTGTACACAATTTCTGAGTAGTTGATTGTATATTAGCTTACTTATGAAGTGGAAAAAATCTCAGAACAAACGAGCAGGAGACAGGGGAAAAAAAACTACCTTATCTATATTGCCCTGACAATTGAGTTTGGACAACAGTATTTTCTAAATGTACCCTATTCAGGGCTGGATATGTAATTACCTTCAGTTCATAGTCTAGACATTAATGCTTTCATAGTATTTAAGACTCCTTGTAACATGCTTGCAGCTTTAAGTAAGCAAGGCTAAATCTTGACCAGATAAATTAGCAAAGAATGCAATAAAAGCTGCAATAAAAGAACTTTATCCTACAAACCTTCAAGTTGCTGCTAAATGAGATTTCTTTGAAATGCAGATCAGTTGAACTAGATTAGTGAATTTTAGCTCCTGTCAACATCATAACAAAATACAAATACAATTGTTCACTGGCCTTATCTCCATGCTTCCATCTGCTGCCTTGTTATTTACTTTCCTTGATTTACTATGCAGATCTAAATAAGGCACATCAAGGAGGGCTTACAACACAATGGCTTCTTAAGCTTTACATCAAGGTATTTGAAACTGAAGCCAGGAAAGGGCTGCCATCAAAGACATATCTCTAATGAACTTCCATATCAGAGAAGGTTTGGTATTTAATACTGCTGTGAAAAGAAAGAGCTACAAATCAGAATGGCCTATGAAAGAAAATGCCCACAAATCTTGATGAGATTAGCACCTCTGAGAATTAATATCCCAATAAAAATGATGTCTGGTACCTTGAAGAGTTAACTTCCAACCTTTGCAAATATAATGCACTGTGTCAAGAGCAGGGAAATCATTTGACAAGGTTAAAAGGTCGGGGAAGAATTTTTAATTTTTCTCCCAAAGCTAGAAAATTATATTTTTTATACCTGTTTATCGTAAATCCATGTCAGAATAAACAAACTTCAACATAATTAACACAATTAACAAATTTATAACATTACTTTCTATGGTATACGCATTCTGCACTATTTTTTCAAAAAGGAAAATTAGGAACAACTTCACAGTAAAATATGTAATATAAAATGACAGCATGCAACATTTGTTCATCAATTCTAGTATTTCCTTTTTCTGGCCCACAGCAATCTATGGCAACACAGTAAAATCTTCAGTCATTTCGCAAATCTTGAGGTGCCATTTTTATTACATGCTGCTCACCTTTTAAAGAGATACAGTAAATAAGAATTTCCTTTCACCCTCTCTTCCTCCCTGTGTTTTCCCACTTTTATTTATGTCAAAGTTGAACAAGACAATAATTCACAAACATTAGTGAAAGTTTCCAGCAAACTCTACTTGCATTACTGTTTGACAATTTATTTCCCATAGCAGTTAAGGTCCATAAACAAATGATAATTTTGTTTTTCCTAAAGAAAGCATTTCAATCATTTATGTCGTTCTATAGCAAGGGAAGATCCCACAAGCAAGTTCTGTTCCGTGGATCAATCAGCTCCAAACCAAAGTAGACATGTTGTCGACTCCAGTGCCTGGAAATCCTGCTGCGGGCTCACCAGATGATGAAAACCGAGGTATGCAGCGGGGGGCGGGGGGGGGGCCCACGTGGCATTCGGTAGCTTCTGGGCATGTCAAACTTCACAACAACCCCCACAGTCAATGACAGCAAACACCTTCCCTGTTCTTGCCTCCAAACATAAACTTGCCTCTCTACCCTCCCTCCGAATTACGGGCAGTCTTCCAGAAACAAAGCCCCAAACAGAAGAAACCTCCCATGACTACACAGCAGAAATCACAGTTGTCTTTTTGCTGGATTTCATTTCATGTAGGCAATGTTCCAGACTTATTTGCAACCACAAGAGACTGTTACCTCTTCTTGTTTAACACAATGACAAAACAACAGATTTACATATGCAAAAGCAGGTGCTGTAACGGGTTTGACTACTCTTGACCTAAAGCATGTAAAAGAGGTTTATCTGCAACAGCTGTCTCAAAGGTATTGGAGCTATGATGGGCAGTCAAAACTCCACCATCTGTAGAAGCGTGTGCTCAAAATGACAATATGAATTAAACACTGATCAATAGGCCTTCCCTCATCTTTAACCATACATTGAAATCCCAAGATGTGTATATATTGGGCTATTTTACCTATCAGTCCTAGATAAGGAAGATAGAAATGTTGACATGCAAAAGTAATGTGTTCAATTGATCATTTCAGAACAGTTCTTTTCACCATGCTGACATACTGTGAGATGCCAGGTACTGAATTTTAATCACAGTATTATTTTAGAGCAAAATTTTCACAGGATTAATAATTCTAGTTACTGTAATAATAACCTAAATAACTACTCTGTTGGATTTCTACCACCGTAATTGTTTTCCTTAACTATTTTTACATTCAAGTTGTAATTTTAGATCTTAAAAATAATGAAATTGTAGGCATGGGTATCTTAATCTCTCTTACTTTGAGCTTCAATTTAGAGAGGTACATTTTTCTGACATTCTGAGATTACAATTTTCTTTAAGAGTCTACTTTTTCCCTTGCACACCAAGGTAAAGAACCCGAGTCTGAACATGACCCCTTACTGAACAGAATGACTTGTTTTTGAGTTATATTTGCAGAAGGTAGCACCATATGCCCCAAGCTCCAAGTTGGATGCTCTTTCTATGGTCTAATTTGCTTGTCAAAAGATGTTACAATCACAAACCTACAATGTCTAGATAAACTTAATATCGAATGCAAAAAACAAACAATTTTCCTCACTTTCTTTAGAAATAACAAATTAATCTCAAATAAATGCAAAAGGTTTGTAAAGTTCAAGCAACCTCTGAATTATAAATAAAAGAACCTGGTGCCACATGATTGAAAAAAGAAAATCACACACACGTACATAAGTTTAAATTAATTATTAAGAACAAAAACCTTGTCTCCTTTCTGAAAGAACAGAAGCAGCATGAAGTGTACAATTTTCAAGCTGACTTAGAAATAAACTATTTTTTAAACAGAAGTTTCACAAAAAACAAATTTCAATCAAACCACAGTTCATTATAAAAATTAACTTTTCAAATTTGAGTGAAATACATCCACTTATTTTAAATGTTTTTGCAATTTCCATTGTACATCTTTGGAATTTAGTTTTAGCCTCCAAGAAACTTTAAACTCTGCGGCAATATTCTTTTGTTTGTTTGACTTGATTTTGTTTGTCTGTTTTTTCATAACGTAGAGATAGTATCATGGGAAGGAAGAAAGAAAGACCATATCTGCAGACAATTTGTTTCAATTTTTTCTTTTTTTTTTTTTCCTTTGTCTTGTTGCTTAAACACTAAAGAATTAAAATACCATTTAAAGAAAAAAGCAAGGGTATTCAGTGGCTGTTTCTCACAACTGAGATGAGACATCATTATGACCCTTTCAAAGCCTTTCTAAATGTTTAAAAAACTAAAATTATTTACTCAATAGGTCGTAACTGCCTTTTGTGAGCCACAGTAATCCATCATGTGAATAAATATTTAGACAATATTTTAAATGTGTGTGATATACTTGACAGAATACTGCAGTTCCAGGCTGTCCTGTAAATACAATCTGATCAAAAACATTCTGCTTGTACAATAAAAAAACCCAGCTAGAAACACAATAGTCCAGCCAAGGAGAGAAAATTGATAGCTAGGAAAACCTCAACAGTGAAAGTGACCATGAGTGACATAAACCACTGCAATTTTAAGAAGTTTGAAAAGCTGTTCTTGCTGAAGTAGATATCATATAAAGAATATACACCTATCTTAAGAAGAATTAACAAAGCTTCTTAAAAATGTACCACTTGTAAATAAAGGTAATATATCTATTTAATAAGCAACATTATGCAGCAGAAAAAAAACAACAGAGCAGCACTATACTTACTGATGTCCTGACAGAACAATTTCCAAGGTACACTGTTAAGTGAAAAAAGCAGGATACATCAAAGTGTGTATGTTTATATAACCATCTGTGAAAAAGTGACATATAGAGATACATATATGTTTATATATACATCACTATTTCTAGAAGAACACTAAGAAACTGGTTGGTGTGACTGATTCTTGAAAAGGGAAAATGGATACTTAAAGTATTGCTTCTCAAACTTTTTCATAACTACATACACATAAAAACCAATACCAATTATATGGCACATTGGAACAAACGAAGGGCCATCTGTCACAGGTCCCACCTTGCTTAGTTGGGGGTTAAAAACATAACTATCTCTTCACACCCTTAAAGTAACTGAGACACAGTAAGCTATGAGGTATTATGTATTACCTGTTTTAATAATTAAATTAAAGTTGAACAAGCCAAATTGACAATTTAAAGCTTATCAGTGGAGAATAAACTTGAAATATCTACTCAATCTTTTTACAGTTTAAATTTTTTTAAATTAGCACCTGCTAGAAAATCTCACTGCACATTAAATGGTACTCCAATAATCTCTCAATTTTTCTAATTTTAAAATGCTACTGATTACTATATTTATAGAGTACACACCAAGAGTCTTCAAACCAGAGTTGCTTGCACTATGTTGCACTATGATATGTTTACCACATCCTTAGCATTTCAAAAATTTAAACGGAAATTATTTTTTTCACTCAAGATAAGGGTACTGAAAATTAAGTCAAATTTTATCCATTATTCTGCTATATTTTATTTTTAATTTATTTTTATTTTTAACACATATAAAGCAGATAAGTCAAGTCTCGCTTGTTAACTTAAGAAGCTCCAGTTGACATTTATTTTTATTTGATTGACAAAGGTGGAAACTATTATTTTATTACTTTAATGAATGCAATTTGTTACATAGATAAAAAATACTTGAAGCATAGTGGGAATTAATAATAAAAGAAATTCTTGGTGGTAGTTAAACGGCTACTGCTGCTGATATTACTTATAACCTCAGCAAATAGCAGATGTGTGCTAGAAAGCACTTTTTTGTAAAGAAAGTATGATTTGCACCTTTCAGAAGGACATTTCAGTTGGTTTTCACAGTGAAATTATATAATAGCTTTTTTTATTACTTTGTATAAAAAAGCTTATGCTAAGAATCACACATCTATACATTTGGCAATTGTGTATTTATGATAATATGTCAGATGATGAAGGTGTTCCAAGGAGAAAGAAGTCAAGATCACTTTTCAAAAAATCACAGGTTAAAGATGAGGACTCGGGGGAAAAAAGACAAGAAGAAGCTATGTGTGATTAGGAAAAAAGATGGATTCAACACTTTTCCCAATGGAAGAAACAGCCAATATTCTAGGATAAAATAAGGAGGATTCATTGGCCTTGGGATATTTAAGGAGTTTTTAATACTGACTCCCATTCTGCCTCTAACGCCTAATCATTCAGTCAAAAACATCTGTACGTACACCATGTCCAGATGCTGTGTTCAGCACTAGGAATTCAATGATGTAGCCCCACAAGCTGTATAAAAGCCTGGGATAGAAGGTGGAACTGGGGAACAGTTGGTGTCAAATATTTTGCACAGAAAGAGGAACTGAAGGAACTATAGGCATAAGAATGAATAAAAAGTAGTAATCCAAATAAGAAGGATGAAAATCTGAAGGAGGACCATACCAAAGGAGATGAAGCAAAGAGGACATATTTGATAGACATTTATATTAGTGTCCATTTCACTTCGTGACTGACTAAGAGAGGGAAAATTGAAAATGACTTTCAGATTTTTTGGCTTGGTTATATGTCGTAGATACCATAAGGAAAGCAGTCTAGTAGGATTTATAGTGTGAGAGCAGCCTCAAAGATTCCCAATGATCCCAACCTCTGCTACCTCTGTCCCATGCAATCCCCTCTCCTGGAGTGTGGGCTGGATCTAGTGCCTTGCTTCTGATGAGCAGAATATGGCATCTCATTTCTATGATTAGGTTTCAAAATAACTCTGACTTCTGTCTTTTCACTCTCACGTGCTCAGTCTGATGGAAGCCAGTTGCCATGTTGTGAGTTTTCCTATGATTAGGCCCAGGTGAATACCCAAGTGACAGGCCCGCATCTTTTATGTGAATAGCACAAAAAAACTGAGGAAATGTTCTCCCAATATTCAAAAACTATACTCTGGTTCAGCAAAGGAGTTACTCACACAAATGATGAATTATTAAGTTCATCTCATTATTATTATTATATTATTAAGTTTCAATATACAACTTTGTTATTTCACTCATATCTTTCCCCTTAATGTAAGCAAAATATTAACCAACATTCATACTAGAACTAAACTCATTCATTCATCAATTGCAAACATAAGTTGGCTGTAGATATAAGAGTTCAGCAAAAGTCAATGAAAGCATTCAAAACCTTCAACAAGGGACTTGAGCTTTCTTGAGCTAAGAATAAAGTATTTTATAGTTGCAAAAGATCATTCTTTATGTGTACGTGTTTCTGCCTTTGTATGTGTTTATGTCTGACACTGGATAGCTTCTGTAGACTGGTAAGTTTCATTTGCTTTATAGCCAAAGAGTAAGATAAAGTAAACCTTGTACCTCCTAGAGTTAGTCAACTTATCTGGATTCAGAAACCAACTCATTCATTTTTGGTGGTGGATCTGATTCAGATACTATGTAACCTTACTGTTTGTTGCCTGATAAATACATGTTGAATTGACATGAAGTGATTCCTCTGCTTTACCACCCTGATAGCTAGTAAGATTCTAAATCTTGTATTTTCTTAACTACAAAGAGTGCTCTGCTCATAGATTCAATGAATGTCTACAGAATGAGTGGATGAATGAATGAGTCACTTTATTAATCAGTACAGGCAATGGTAGATTGAGGAGGGTGTGAATGATGAAGCTTGAAAGGAAAAGAGAGGGGAAGGAATCAGGGATATTGCTTTAGGGTATGTCATCCATCAAAGGAATTTTATTTTCACACCTTTTAAAATGAAATTTTGGCAGCATTTTTAGAATAGATTTGAACATTATAAAGGTAAGAAACTTTGGGAATGCTAACTGCTAATAGGACACTATGATATAAATTTGTCATGGCATATAAGGAAAATGATATTTATTGCCACTGCTGTGTGTGGCAGGCAGAAAAAACAACAGACATGTTACTTGGCAACACGCTGAAACAGCATCATTATCACCATAGAGTCATGGAATCTCCGAATTGGAAAGGATATTAAAGGTCATCCAGTCCAACAGCAAGCTCGACAGATGGCCATCTAGCCTCTGCCTAACCATTTCTAATCATCGTTGCTTTTTGTGGTAGCCAGTTATACAGTTGAAAAGTCTTAGCACTTACAAGGCACCTTAAATCCAGCAAAATCTAGCTATTTGAAACTTCTCATTGTCCCTGACTGAATACTTGGAATTTACATAAATGACATCTGCTTCTTAGGTGGAAAAGTATAGAGGGAATGGCACTGGACATAATATCTGAGGATTTGGATCTGTCTCACAAACCAGCCACTTGTTAGTTTATTCTTGCAAGTCATTTAACCTCTGAGCTTTACATACATACATATATATATATATATATATATACACACACACACATATATATGTACATATATATACACATATATATGTACATATATACACACACACACACATATAAGATAGGGTTGTTATGGGGAATCAACAAAGTTAATATATATGATAGGGCTTTGCAAACTATAAAATGCTAAAGGTACTGTATTTCATTTTGACAGCCTTTGTATATTGAATATAGTTACTGTTTCTCTTCTCCAGGTGCAACCACAGTTATCTTTTTAGTGTCATATGGTTTTGTGCAGAGGCCAGGAGACATACCTAACCTGTCCTGACCAATACACTACATCACTTCATTTTTAGGAGCAAGGGCAAACTATGAAAGAAAACTAAATCTCAAGAGAATCTAATCACAGTGCTTTATAATATTACTCTGATAAATTATGCCTTTTAAAGTAGTACTAGAAAGTATATTTTCAAATGGTAAAAAGATTGTCAATCATTTTTGGGGTATTGTGGGACACAGCTTAATTTCTCTAAGTTGAAAGTGGGCTTTCAAAAAATAATAATATTTTAATTTTTCTTTCAGCATGCTTTCTCAAGGATACATAACAGTTACATTTAATTTTATCTTTCATTAACAGCAATACTTGCCTAGTAGTTCAGCCTATAAATGATTTACAAACCAACATGGAGAAAGGAAAAGAGGGAAACACCATTTGCTGAGACCTGACCATATGGCAGAAGATAGACGGAGAGCCTTGAGTTAAGGTGGAACTAATATAGCAAATGCCATCCAATTCCTTTTGAAGAGATTTTTTTAGGTTAACATAAATGGTATAATACCATCTATAAGTTAAGCTCTTACTTTTCCAGACTATTCTACTTGAAATGGATCTTCTGGAAATTATTCTAAATGTTCCTGGATGCTTGAAATTTTAATCCACCCCCTCATTTAAAATTCATAGCTTATACACTTTTTAAGTTCTAGTGATTCTTTGGAATTTATAATAGTAAGAAAACTGATATTTACCTATAAACAATACTGTGTCTGGAATATCTGTGCTTTCTAAGCTTAAACTGTCAACCAAAAATAGAAGAAGAATCTGATTTTTTTATGATTTTATAAAATACTGATACATTTCCTAAGTCATTAGCTGGAAAAACTTCAGTTTGGAGTACTCTTTCAGGATATAAGAGAGGCTCTAGTAAGAGCCCCTTATAAGGCTCTATTTTCTCTACTGGTATGTAAAGCGTTTTACTTTTCATAACTCTCCACAATTAATGATGGCCAATCACTTAATGGTACTGGTGATTTTCTTCCCCACTCATGATATTTCTTGAGAGTTTGTAGAGAGCTTACTCACATAACCCCTGCAAGTTCTTGGTCTTCTCTCCGTCTCCTGGTCTTCCACCTCTTTCCAGGGAAGGAAGGGTAATCTTACTGGGAAACACGGGCCTCTCTTTTATTTCTCATTTAATTCAGAACATAGATGGGAAAGAAGAATGATTTATTGGGCCACATAAGACACGCTCCCCACCCAGAATAATAAACTGTCCATGGAAATTGTGAAGAGCAAGATTCAAATCCGTTTCAGAAATTATAATGTTATCTGTCCTCCAGAGAATCCAGGTTTCAGTGTAACTATTTTTGTAAAAAATCTTAAACAACGTGGCGTGGAAACTAAGTACACATGGGGAAAACACACCAGTGCATGTCATAGAAAAGAATGCTAAAGCACCTGATATGTCACAAATATGTTACAGGGATGCCAAGATGCTGATCCCTTCTGCCCTCAGGGTGGCAAGAGGAACCTGGGGCAGCCAGAGCCCTCAGGCCAATCACCCCTGGCCACAAGTTAACCCAAGGCGCTCTCCAAATACCATAACTTTCTATGTGTGTAAGGCATGAATAAAATCAGGAGGCATGACCACAGAAGTAGTAGCTAAATAAAAAAGGTTAAGTGGGGCAGCTTAGTTACCTGCCAGTGGCATGGCAATCTCTAGTCAGGATGTAATGGGCTGCAGGCATAAAAGGATGGACTGCTTTACTGTAGGTTAAATTACAGAATTTTAATACAGTTTACCAAAAAGAAAATACTCTGGCAATTTTTCTGTGTCCCATAATAAATCAGTCTCACTAGGCCCTCACTACTCACTATGTGGAAATTAAGAAACTGGATTGTGAGGCATCCTAAAGATTTAAGCCAAGGGCAAATAGTTCACCTCAATTGACAGAAAAGATTTTTCTGGGCAGATATTCCTCTCTGTCTATTAGCGTCACCTCTACTTAGATTGCAATTATGTAAATATAAAATAATTTTTATAAAAATAATAAAGCTGAGCTCATTGTCAGCTGAGCTCTAGAAAACTAAGAATTGTTGGGAACTAACTTTATACTATTTCCATGTCACAGAAGAGCACAATAGAAGTGTGCAGGATTATATGTTTTGGAGCTCTTCATACATAAAGTTGTCAAACAAGCTCGATTTAATGTTCTTAGGCCTCAGTTACTTTATCTGTTATTTGAAGATTACAAAGTCAACAAAACCCAAATGCTTTTGTAAGAAAGGATGTAGTAAAAAAAAGAGGAGAAATACTTAAAAATACTGTAATACAACGGCAATGCCAAATAATGATTATTTTGCCTAAGGTATTATTGTCAGAGAGTATTTGCTCAGTTACTGAAATACTAGTGAGTTGGGGACTCCAGCAATTTGTAGAATTTCAGTATACCTGACATATAAAAGGACAAAAAGTATCAGGAAAATGAACATGAAATAATCACACACCATAATCTAAAGGAGTAAACTTTCTATTGTAGTTTCATTTTATATATATACATATATATGTATGTGTATATATATATATATATATATATGTAAAGTCTTCTTATTATGTCTTATCACCTACACATACATATCTACCAACCCTGGTGACAGAGGGGAACGGCTTTCTGCAGCTATACCCAAAACATCCATTCTCAGCAAAGCCTAATAGTTAAGAGAAGAGGATCTAGAGCCTGGGTATTAATGCTTAGTCTTGGGCAAGCCATTTAACATTTCATTTCTTCAGCTCTAACGAAAGAATAACACTACCTGCCAAAGAGTTGTTTTAAAAAATTAAGACATGTAAAATGTTTAAAGAATCCCTGGCCTACAGTAAGCTCTAAATAGTGTTAGCTATTTTTATTATTTAATCCTACCACAAGTCCTCACCCCCCAATCTCCCACCATACCCAATTTAGCCACACTAAGCCCACAGATGCAGAAATGCCAACATTCAATTTTTTTGAACATTAACTAAAGTCCACATAATGCTCATATTTCCATAGTTTTTACTTAATGTTATTTTCCTGTTTCAGGATCCCATCCAGGATACCATATTGTATTTTGTCATTATATCTCCTTAGGCTCACTCCCCTTGGCTGTGACAGTTTCTCAAACTGTATTTTGTAAAATGTCCCTAGGCTGGGATCTGTCTGATGTTCTTCTAATGATTAGATTAGGCTTATAGATTTTGGGGGGGAGAGGACCATAGTAGAAAATTGCCATTTTCATCACATCATATCATTTGTGTACTATGAACATGATATATCACTTACATCACTGTTGCTGTTTACCTTGATGACCTGGCTGAGGATAGGTTTGTCAGGTTTCTCTAACGGAGTTACCCTTTTTCCATACTGTACTCTTTGGAAGAAAATCACCATGCGCAGCCCACAATTAAGTCAGGAGTTATGCTCCACTTTCTTGAAGGTGAAGCATCTACATAAATTATCTGAAATTCTTCCCTTCTGGAAATGTCTGTTCTCCCACTTATCTACTGAACGCTTTATCTATATAAGTATGGTACAGACTCAGGGAGATGCATTTTACATATTGTGCTTTTTTGAACATTTTCTTATTTTCTGGCATTACAAGAGTTCCAGCTGCATCTTGTGTATTTCCTGCACCAATCTGAGAATAAGCCCCATTTCTCCAAGGATCCCTGGTTCTTTTTTTTAGGAGAATGGTGTTAGAAACCAAGATACAGGCACTAAGTATGCTTGTCGCTTTTAGGCCCTCTCAGTTGATAGAGCAAGGAAATAAGTGTGTATACTAACCAGTGTATACGCAAATATCTATAAACACTTCTACTTGTAATCATGAATATGTACATTAAGCTAAAGTTTTTATTAAGCTAAACCTGAAGTCTACGTCTCCAGCTCTAATCTATTACCACATGGGTCATTCTATCCTCCTCCCCTTGCTTAGCCATAAACCCTAAAATAAACTTTTGATTAACACCTTGTCCCATTAAAATATTTCATAAATAAGATATTTTTTCACTAAAACTTCTTGAACTTCTCCAAGTGAAACTAAACTTTTCAGCCACGGTATAACTTAAACAGAACTGAACAAAACTCAAAAAGTGTACAATGTAATGTGTCCAATAGTGATACAGAAAGCACCTCTCAATTACTGGTCTATGTAAGCATTTCATGTACAGAAGTTTATTGAAAATATGTCTCTAATCATCTAAAATTATGTAAAGAAAACATTTGTTTACTTACTCATAATACTTGTCACAGGTAGCCCAACATGTATCCTCTGAGACAGTAAATAAGTAAACCCAAGAAACTAATTTTCTCTATATGTAAATGTCAGTCATTCACTTATAGATTCACAGTAATGAATTAACCCAATACTTGTTAAATCTCCCTTCAACTATCTTAATCTTTATTTCCTTATCCTTAAAACTTAATACACCATACCCTCTGCTATCCTCCTTAGCACAGAAATATATTCCTAACAAATGTAGACTTGAGTATCAAATAACAAATACTTCAGTACAAGACTACTCAATAATTCAAGCTGGTGTTATTTTATTAATTTTTGGAATAAAGCATGATAAATCTTGATGAAAGGCAAACTCATAAAACTCATTAAGTTTTTCTAGTACTATTTTATTTTAAAACCATTAATTTAAAATTTATAAATGAGGTTCACATCCCTCAGCATTTTCAGCAAACATCAGTCTCTGTTTTGGATTTTTAAGGATGTCGCTGTATACAATCTTTAAAGAATCACAGTAGCTCTGACTCACTAAGGAATAATACTGGCTTATTATTGTTGATGCTATGGTGTTGGAGAATATGTCTAAAGATAATAGTCTCTAGCCTCTACTGCAGTAATAAAGGTATAGACATATTAGAATGAATTTTTAGAATGCATGAATACTTCATTATAACAGGTTTGATTTTGTTGTTATTTCTAGTGTTACTTTTAAATTTGCTTTTTTTTCCTGATGCCTAGCTTAGACTCATTTTCCTAAGTGTCCTTACAATTCTTGGAAGACAATCTGAGGCCAAGTTTTTCAAAAAGGGAAACTATATCCTCAAAAGGCTATTGCCCATTTTTGGAAAGCAACAGAATTTATAGTCTTGCAAGCTTTTTATTAAAGAAAAGCTAGGGATTCCCCTGGTGGCCCAGTCGTTAAGAATCTGCCTGCCAATTCAGGGGACATGGGTTCGAGCCCTGGTCCGGAAAGATCCCACATGCCGCAGAGCAACTAAGCCCATGCGCCACGACTACTGAGCCTGTGCTCTAGAGCCCGCGAGCCACAACTACAGAGCCCACGTGCCACAACTACTGAAGCCCGCGTGCCTAGAGCCCGTGCTCCGCAACAAGAGAAGCCACCGCAATGAGAAGCCCACACACCGCAACGAAGAGTAGCCCCCACTCGCCACAACTAGAGAAAGCCCGCGCGCAGCAACAAAGACTCAATGCAGCCAAATAAATAAATAAATTTATTTTAAAAAGCTAACTTTTATTATATAACTATAATCTTTTACAACATAAAAATATTTTACTAACTTTTACTGTGTAAACATCATCAAATTTTAGGTTACACCATACTACCTTCTATTCAAACTCTGTCAAATCCTGAAATTTGAATTCTGTCAATAAAATGAAGCTAAAAATCAACACTGTAAGTTAATCAATTCAAGCTAGCATATCTTAAATGGCAAAGTGCAGTTAACCAAAGGGGTAAGCTAGAGTTGACAGCGGTATTTAATAAAAGTTTTTCAGAAATAAAAAAAACAGAGGACAAGATAAAAGTAACTGTTCTAGGATACTGAGAGTGGAGCACAGATGGAAGTATCATGAAAGTTGCAGTGTAATACATGGATTAAGGTCCACAGTTGCAGAATGACATATACACACTACTATATTTAAAATAGATAACCAACAAGGATCTACTGTGTAGCTCAGGGAACTCTGCTCAATATTCTGTAATAACCTAAATGGGAAAAGAATTTGGAAAAGAGTAGATACATGTATATGTATAACTGAGTCACTTTGCTGTGTACCTGAAACTAATACAACATTGTTAATCAACTATACTCCAATATAAAATAAAAATTTTAAAATAAAAAGGTACACAGTTGCAGAAACCTTAATCTCTAGCAGCAAGGAGAGACTGTCAAGGGCCAGACTCTAGCTAAACCTTGCTGTTCCAGTTTCTTCTACCACTCCTGAATGGTGTATGTCACTGACAGGTATATCTTTGTTTGGTTTTATATTGAAAAAGATGGGGGAATATTAGGTACATGGAAGACATTCACGTAGTGTTGTAAGAAAGACATGATTACCTATAAAATGTCTTAAATACATATGAAGCATATCTTTCTCTAATTATCAGTGATTTGAGCAGAGACCTAGAAAGGAATTATTATGTGGGGAATGGCACATCAAATCTACGGGCATTGCCAGCATTTTATAGATGAAATAATGTAGACTTTGCAGATAATCAACTTTTTCAAAATCAAAGAGAAATTTAAAACATCACAGATTTCTCTTTGATCTAATATGTAACACTTCCTGGGTCACTGAATCTACTGCTATATATATATTAAATTTCAAAGCTACTCTTGATTTACATTTACCAACAAGCTATATATTATTAGATCATCTTTAAATTTCTTTTACATATTTTTCATATAAGCAAGTAAAAGTTTATTTCTCCCTCTGAGACTTTACTTTTAGAAAGTGAAAGTGTGAAAGAAGCTGAACAGGAAGTGAATATATGTTCTAAAACCTATACTGTTCATCAAAACGAAGAAAAAAATCTATAGCACGCCTTGCATAGCCAACAGCAATGAAAACAGCACCTTTGGTTTGTTATTCTGGTTCCACTCGGATTTTCCTTGTCTATTTTCTTTTTTTTAATTTTGCCTTTTCCTACAAAACAGGCTTTAGCGCTAAATTTAAAAAATTAGCTGAAGATCAAGAGCACAAGATTAAAATGATTTTATCATAAGTTAAATTTCCAGTTGGTCATCAAATTAGCAGCAAGGTTAAAAAAACAATAGTATCTGATTCTAGTGAAAATCAATAAAATATGTATCTATTTCTAGAGGGATTAGAAATAACTCATCTGGGAAGAAATCTGGCAATGTTCCTCATGTTCTGTTCCATAATTCTACCTCTAGAAATACACACTAATGAAATACTCAAAACCTGGACAAAAATATATGCACAAAAACTGTTAATAATAGCTTTATTAACAACAGTGAAGAACTGAAAGTAATCTAACATTATGGAGAGAATCTGGTAACTGTGGTATATATTTACTGGTATTTATGGTATGTTATATATGCTCTACTGACCACATGATGGTCATAAATGATACTCAGAGTTTATTTGATCTCAGAAAATATTTATGACATGTTAAGTTTATATATGTATACTAGGAAAGATATCTATTAAGCTGGTCAAAATGAACAAAGACAATGATTAAAAGTCTCTGGAGAAGAATAAAAAGATGTGTAACAACCAAATCTACCAGAACTCAGTAAGAACACTGGAGAGTCGTGGATTTCCAGCCAGGGACGGCACCCATTCTGGATGAGCTGGCAGCCAGTAACAGTACCCATCTCCCCCAGCTTCTAGGTGGGGTTAGACATTGGCGACTTTTGGCAATCTCATTTCCACAGCTCTGTGCTGCAGAAAGCCTACACCAAGCACATGGAAGCAGCTGGGTGGAGGTGCCTGTTCATCCGCTCCCAGTTCCCACTAGGCAGGGAAGATGCTTTGGGAGGGGCAGTAGTAAGCAGTGCAGTCCCCCAGCCCCACACAGCTCCATACTACAGGAAAGCAGCCTCAGGGGACTTAGCAGCTGAGTGGCAGCTCCCAAATAGCAGTAAAAAATTCTCATTTCTAAGGGGCTAGATAAGGAGGAAATGGCAAGAGGAGGGGCTGGACAGAGAGGCAAGAATAAGATAACAAAGAATTTTGAAATTTCATATTATAGAATCTATTTTGCTCCTCAAACATTAGAAGCCATAGAAAAAGCCTAGCAGCAAGGGGAATGGCATTATTAGGTTTATGTGTGGAATGATTATTCTGGAAACAGAGTAAAGATTGGTGGGAAAAGGTGAAGATAGAGAGAAGGTAAGAAATCTGGTGAGAGGCCACTGGATTAATGAACTAGAGGAAAGGCAGTGAATATGAAGAAGAGTAGAGACAAAAGATATTCACTGCGTGATCATGTAATTTATTGTACCACACTGAGGTACTCGCCCTGCCAGAGCTTGGGTAAGAGAACACATTGGCCAGTTTCTCTCGAGGAGCCCTCTTTTGGTTATCTTTCCTAGCTTCACATGGTTTCAAATAACAACTATGTACTAACTTACAGAAAGTGTTTCCCTACAGCTCACATCTCTGCTCCAAACTCCAGGTTCCTATATCCAATTGTCTATTTACTATCTACAATCAGATATCTAATAGAGCTCTCAAACACATCCGAAATTTAATTTTTAATGTTCCTCCACAAAACCCATTCTCTCTATGGTCTTCCCCCAACTCAGAAAAAGGAAATATCATCCTGTCAGTTTTCAGGCAGAAACCTTGGGTCAACTTTAACGCCTCTCTTTGCCTCAAACACCACGTTCAATCTGTCAGGCAATCTTGTTGGCTAAATCTTCAAAATACATCCAGAATTTGATCCCTTTCCTCACCTACACTATGATTTCACTCTTGTTTAAGCTACTACCATCTCTTGTTTGGATTCTAGCAATAAATTCCTAACTGGTTTCATCTTTGCTCCCTTCCTTGCCTTCATCCTTACCTCTCTACAGGTTATTTTCAACACAGCAGCCAGAGTGATCTTGTCAAGAGGTAAATCATATTGTGCTGCTCATCTATTCAGTGCTCTAGAGTAGTCCACAGGGCCCTATGTTCTCTACCCCTTAATCCCCAATTCTAGCTCCTACTATCTCTGCCATTGCTTATTCTGCAGGAGCTGCACTGCCTGCTCGCCATTTCTCAAACTTCAAGACCGTTACATTTGCTTTCCCTCTGCTTTAGCATGCTTTTCTTTCAGATACCAACATAGCTCTTGCTTTCACCTCTTTCAGATCTTTGCATAAATGTCAACTTTTCAATGAAGTCTTCCTTGACCATCCCATTTAAAATTGCAAACCCCATTCCATCTCTTTTTTTGTTTTATTTTTCTCCATGGCACTCACCATCATCTCATATTCTTTACCTTTTACTGATTTATTTTATTGTTGACTTCCCCTCATGAGACAACAGCCTACATGAGAGAAGGGATTTTTGTGTTTATTTCGTGCTCTACCTCAGTGCCTAGAGTGCATGAGAAGAAACAAGTGAATGAATGATTGAATGAAAGAAGTAGGTTTCAATGTCATTTCCAAGCTTCTGGCTTCTAAAATGGAATGGACGATGATGTCAAGACAAAGACTGAAGAAAACAAATTGGAAAATCAGAATTATGTTATTTAAACTAAGATAAAACCATATATTACTTTATGGAAATGTCTTCATTGATGTTAATATATTTAAATAGGTAATTTTAAAGACAGCAAGGATAATTTTTGATCACAGAAAGTTATGATTTAATATTACTTTAACAAAGCTAATGCAAATTAAACTATTTCCTTTTCTGAGAAGACTTGTGATAAAGCCTAACATCTACATAGTCATACTATCCGAGAAAATTGTCAAGCTTTATTTTAGAAAGTATTTACTTTAGAAAGTAATGAGTTTTTTTCCACATATAAATCATATATTTAATATGCCTTGCCGCCTTCAGGTATTAGACAATGCTGACAAGTGATCACGAAGGCAGTTACAGAAGAGGACAAGTACACCATCCCTGAGTATCTTTCCTCTCTTGTGGAGCTCACACAGCTCCGGAGAAATTTTACAACTCCAGTCCTCTTTATAAGAACATATACACAGATGCTTATTTCGAGAATCTAAAAGTAGGAAAAGTTTTTAATGTACCTCTATTTTAAGAGTAAACAGGGGGAAGTCCTTAGTTCCATGATCAGTTTGGCAATTCCTGTTTGAAACTGCAAAATTACCTTTCCTCTTTTTGCACATCTTTGGTAGCAGACTCTACTGATGTAGTTACAATATTCTAGGGGAGTGAGTGATTTAAGGAAAATCACTAAAACTGCCCCAATAACCTTTTCCAAAGAGGTCACTTAAATGTTTTTTGAAACGTACGTGTGTGTGTGTGTGTATGCATGTGCACGGGATTTTTCGGGGGGGGAGGTGGCATTCGTTAAGAAGTAAACTTAAAAGGAATTTCAGTTTTTATATAGTCAAACAAAATCAAGATCCTCCCAATTTTACTCAGCATAATACTTGGTCTTAATAAAGTGTAATTTGTAGAGTGCTGAAGCAAATGGACTCTTCTATACTGATGGGGATAATTAGAGTATAAGAGCTTCACAGACTAGAAATTCTAATGCAGCCTTTTATCAAAAGCAGTCACTCTACCTCAGTCTGACAGTTAACAACATATGATCTGATAAACAAATACTTTCACACAGAACAAAAGTGCCATTAAAGGCCAAAACTGTCGACACAAATTCCATTCTTACAAGAGAAAAAAAATACGTAAACTGTTGATCACCTCTGGTTGTCTTAACTAGCATGGAGGTTGTCATGGAAACATTTCTGCGAAGTTCACAGTGATGAAATACAAACACTTCCAGTTTAATTGCTATTAGGTTTAGCATACCAGAGTTTATTTATACTCAGTGTGCATTATGATAAAATGTAGTAGATAAAGCTTATAATGATCTAGCATAACAAAGCCAACATTTCCTTTTATAAAATTAAATGAAAATGAAATTCAATGGCAGTTTAAATTTTTTCGCAGAAAAAAATAATAAATTCCCAATTTTCTCAAACACCTACTCTGATGTCTTTGTACCTTTTTCTGTAGTACATGATTTATAAAAATATTTTTGTATTTTTACTTCTATAGCATGTGATTCACCAAAATGCCTACTTCACACACTGAAAATTAACCACAAAATATGTTAAAATAAAAATCCCAGAACGGCAGAAATTTAAATATTCTAAGTTACTTTTTCATATCAATAGTATGCAATTATTAACATTTAACAGGGCATTTGATTCATTTGTGGTGATAAAATACTAGGAATGGTTTGCCTAGAAATTTTCTTTTTCTTAATTGCTTCCTAAAAAAAAAAAATCTACAAAAATACTGAGGAAAAATAACATTATAGGCATGTATACAAAAAAACACGTTCATGGAATCCAATTAATGACATGCTTAATTGTGTGGAATTTTTTTTTTTTTTTTTTTTTTTTTTTGTGGTATGCAGGCCTCCCTCTGTCGTGGCCTCTCCCGTTGCGGAGCACAGGCTCCGGACGCGCAGGCCCAGCGGCCATGGCTCACGGGCCCAGCCGCTCCGCGGCACGTGGGATCCTCCCAGACCGGGGCGCGAACCCGGTTCCCCTGCATCGGCAGGCGGACGCGCAACCGCTGCGCCACCAGGGAAGCCCTGTGTGGAATTTTTAATAGCAAATCTTTCTGATGTGTTCTAGAGAGAGATTTATTTTGCTAAAAGTTTGAACAAAGTTTTTCTTTTTCCCTCAAGAGAAGTATTTAGGTTTCCTTTTACTACATTTTAATGACATTCAAAGAATATACTTTAAGACTTTAAAATAATTTTAATTTTTTTAATTAAATGCCTAATATGTGCCCAAAAGTAAGGTAATTACTACATACAATACAAGAAAACAATAAGACAGTTCTTGTCTTGGCAAAACTATAATTCTAGTTAATGACAGAAAAAATAAAGATATAGAAAGCAATTACAGAACAACACAAAGCAAAATACAGTTAGGGTTAAATTATGAAGTTCAGCCTACATGCTAGTGCTAATCAGCAGTAAAAGTGAAATGAACTGGCATAGGCTTCCAAGTTTTCACAAAAAAGGTAAGATCACATGACTTGCAGTAATCCAATATCAAATTAAAGGATACTTACTTGAAATATCCCCCAAACACACATAAGAGTAGTAAAAGTGCAATTTTATTATAATTCTCTAAAAACACATTCTTTTAGTCTCAAGTTACTTGCCAGTCAAAATAAGACCTGCCATCCGGCATTGACTCAAAATTGTCCAGTGGCTAACGTACTGAATATCTACAATATCACTCAATAGCCAGTAATCAATGTGCGTCATTATGGCAAAGATGCATGAACAAGTTAATATCAATTGTGTCACCAGGTCTCACTAAACTACAAGCAACACACACGAGATAATAATATTATCCTGGTTCACTAACAAAAAAATATAGAGCTTGCAGTTCAAACATTTGGATTTTTAGTCAGGGGTTTTCCACTAACTATCTAGGATCAGTTAAGAATGCTAGACAGTGTAATTCCTAAGGTACCTTCTTGCTTCATAACTCTAACCGAGTACTCAACTTCCTCCCCACATTCCTGAATGGAAAGGACAAATGAGAGTGGAAGATGTGATATCTCCAACATAACCAAGTCAAAAGGAAAAGGTTCTGGCAGCCAGAGATCTATGGTATTTCAGATAAAAGAAGCACAGAGTGCTTTGTTTTGTTTGTTTGTTTGTTTGTTTTAATGTCTTAATAAGACACGGAGAGGATGAAAAGGGACAGAAGGCTAAGTAGCTATGAAGAAAGAAGTCATTTCAGAATACTGGAGAATCTTTACATTATTATGACTCTGTATTTGGTTGTTTAAAAATTCTGGATTTCCTCAGAAGACTTTTAACTGGGTTACCATCATCAGAAAGCATTTATTGAATGCCTAATGGCAGGAAGTTCTACTCAAAGATATTTACATAGTGACAGTCCTTGAGTTCCGGGGCTTTTTAAATATGGGTCAAATAACACTAAAATGGGCATGTTCAGGACAATATAGATAATATACTAAATATATTTTATCAATAATTTTTTTAAAATTCAATTTTTGGAGTGTTTGGATACCAGACTAGTGAGTAATTTGAGGGTAAAAAGAAACTTTCAGAACTAACCAAATAGAAAATAAAGTTTTAAAAATACATTAATAATAGAATATCTATACTGAAAATGTAAGAAAGGCCAAGGCTAAGAATCTGCTTCTTCAACAAGAGATGAGTCATTTTAGGGGGAGAAAGGACCTTTACAAGAGTTTAGTAGTTTACAAGAGTTTTAGTAGTTTATATTTGGATAAGAGGTAGTGACCTGAAGTTGACTTCCCTGCTTTTGATGTCTATATTTCTTTCATTTCAGGGTAATACTGGGCCATGATCCACCACAGATGATCTTGTTAACTAAAGCAGGAGAAATGCATTGATGAGGAGTTGGAGAAAATCCCCTAGGTTTGGCTGCACATTAAAATTGAGGTCTTTTACTAACTCTGATGGTGAAACAGCAATGATTATTGGAATATTCTTAAAATTTAAAAGGTATTAAGAAGCTAACAAAGCACAAGAGAATTTACCACATACAATTCTCTGATCATCATTCAATCCAATGTAATCATTAACCCAGTGGCCTGTCCCTAATATTCCAACATACGCAAATAACTGTCATGCACCTGTCAATTTTCATTGCCAAAACCAGTTATAAGTTTTATATCATTACTATTTTGTTACTCATAAAATATTTAACAAGGAATATGTTCATTTTATTTCCCCATTTCTTTTATTTATTTTTATTTTCTAGTACTGACTACAAACACATGCAGCTACTGTGATACATCAAATAAGGAGTACTCTGGAAAAGGGAAGAGGGAAAGGAATGGTAGGAGAAGTCATGATTTCAAATTGTTTTTTAGTAACAAAAAAGTTATAAATAGTCACAGGCTAGAACACCTCTGAGTACAGCCTCCACTTATCTCTATGTAGTTGAAGAAAGCAATAAATGTCTTAGATAAAGATAAAATTCATAAACTGAAAAAAAAATCTGTCCTTCTTTTCTTTGAATGTTCTAGCTTAATGCAATCATTTCTTTCTAACTCATCAATCCAATGCCTTCTTAGTCTCTTTATATTCTCTGGACATTAAAAAAGGGAAAACTCTGACATTATTTGCAATTGTTCACTGACAAGTGAAATTAACTATTGATGAGTTTCACCCTTCTGAATTCTACGTCTTTTATATATCATTATAGAATAGGTCTATCCCACCCAAAATAAATTTTAGGCATTGTAGCAGACAGACTCTAAGGTGGCTCACAGTGATCTCCACTGCCTGGTATTTATGCCCATAAGGCATACTCAATCCCTTCCCCTTGAGTGTGGGAAAGACCGGGGACTTACTTTTAACCAAGCAGGTACACCAAAAGTGATGGGATAACACTTCCATGATTGTGTTACATAAGACTGTAACTCCTATCTTGCTTGTAGACTCTACTGACCCTCTCCCTTGTTGACTTTGATAAAGCAGACTTTCATATGCAGAGACCTACATGGCAAGAAACTGAGGGCTGTCTCCAGTCAAAGGCCAGCAAGGAACTGAGGCCCTCAGTCCAACAACCATGAGCAACTGGATCTTGCCAAAACCACATGGATTGGAAGTGGATCCTTTCCCAGTTGAACCTTCAGATGAGACTTCAGCTGTGATTGGCACTGTGACCGCAGCTTGGGAGGGACTCTAAAGCAGAGTACCCAGCTAAGCCACACCCAGATTCCTGACTCAAAGAAACTATGAGATGATAAATGTGTTCTCCTAAGCTACTGATTTTTGGTAATTTGTTATGAAACAATAGATAACTCATACAGGTATCAACCAAAAAGTAAAGAGATTTGGGAAGAGGCAACTAGAAGCATCTAAAAGACCTACTTTAAGGGTAAACCAGAGAATTACTTTGGTTTAATCATTTCAAGATGACATGGGTAGGAATACATGATCTATAATGTCTTCCTCCATGTAGCTTCCTACTTATCCAGGCTAATCTAAGTTAACACAATTACTGTCTGAATACTATAGAGCTGCCAAAGTGCTGGACTTAGGAGCTTTCCCCACAAAATTATGTATGTCCCTTCATGACCAGGTTATTCTTAAAATCAGTTATTTCACCTTAGCACATAGCCATATGTCGCTATAAGAACTGTACAGGTTACTATACTATTTAATAATGACTCCCAAGAGTTTTAGTTGCTAAACTCAAGATCTAAGTCAAAATAATATTCCAATAACATCAATTAAGGGAGAGAGATTTTATATAGCCTTCAATATAGTCACAGTTCATGAAAAAAAAGTATTTAAGAGGAGTACATGCTAATCTCACCATGACTGCATTTGCACACACACATACACACATCTGTACAGACCACATATATACCAACATATATTCATACTGAGAATGTGTGCTATTATATGCTTGAATATTTACATAAATAAACCTATTAAGCATCTAGTTTTGCATTATTCAAAACTCAGGTCAAGTGTCATCTCCTCCATATTTTTTTCCTGAAGTTCATATTAGAATAGAACATTCCCATAGTTTGTTCTGCATTATACTTACATAGATACACACACACACACACACACACACAGACACACACACACACGCACATATATATCTCCCACTATATTTTAAGCTCCTTGATAGCAATACTAGGTACTCTTCAACTTTAAATTCCCAAAGACCTAGCACAGTACCTTCCTTGCATTCAGAGGTTTTTTAGAGAAATCCATATGAAGTTCAAATGAACTGTTACTTCTTCTTATTAATCTCACTAAAGAAAGGTAACATTCTTCACTAAAACCAAGTATCTTTTTCTTGATATGCACAATTTTCATAGTACATATAAATGAGTGTTTTGTGAAATAAACATGTGATGGGCATGTGCCCATACTGGCATGTTATCAACCTAAGACCAGGAGAGGGAATCCCTCAGCTGGGCAACCTGCTCTAAAATTAAACAGTGGTTAGGCTTTCTTTGTGTAGGGGGACTGTCTAGTGGGGAGGAAGGGCAGGAATTCTGATTCACTGAACACCAGGGACCCAAACTATGGTGAGGCTTTATAGTCTACAGCAACATTAGATAACACAGAAAAGATTTCTGGAGAATTAGGCTTCTCAAAGGATTTTCAAGGTCTCTGAATTCTCCACAGTCATCGTTATTATTATCTCTCCTGGAAACTCCTAGGCCTAGAAGTCCAGGTGCCTTTGCTGCCACTATGGGTTCATATTTTAGATTGATATAATATGCATGAGCTACAATCCAAGTCCAAAAGAGAAGATTCACACTTAAGTATGCACTTACTTAAGAAGATGCAAGAATACTTTATAGTCATTAATTTACTATTGATTCTGCATACTGGCTAGGAAAAAACATTCATTTCTTACATTTTAATACTGAATGAATTAAAAGATCTTTGACTATATAATAGGTTATATAATAAAATGCAAATATGAGAGCCATTTATTCATTCATCACTCATTTATTCTAACTTTTAGTGTAAGATATAAGGCAATGTGAAAGATGGTTTTAAAAAATTTAAATACTAGATCATGCATATTTAGTGACAGAAATCCACAAATTGGCGAAGGCTGAGCTATGATTCCTTGAAGTCAGTAGTGGTTATGAGCACAGACCTAGGGAACAGACCTGGGTCTGAGTTCTGACTTCACTACTTATTAGTTGGGTATCACTAGGAGAGATATCTTAATGTTTATATCCTTGTTTCCTCATTCATAATATATATGTCTCATAGAGTTGGGGTAAGAATTAAAGTAATCATTAATTCCAGCAATTATCATAGTTTCTTGCATATGCTCTATAAGATAAAGATGACAATGATAATGGTGATGGTGATGATGATGATGTAGGAGAAGACAGAGAAGGGAGGGTAGAGGAGGAGGAAGAAGGAAGAGAAGAAGAGGAGGACAAGGAAGAAGAAAACATATCCTATTTTGAAGCTGTCGTTAACAGGACAGCCATACTCTTACCTCACTGCCTCTTAAAATACTACCATTCGGCCTTGGACAAAGAAAGATGAAACATAGTCCCTGACCACAAAATCTCAAAGTCTACTGGAAAGCAGATCTATAACAACAGATTGTGTCACGTTATAATATAGATAAAAACAGAGTCCTTTGGGAACTTAGAAATGGCAACACACTAGTGCAACCAAATAAATCAATCTCCAGATATTACAAGAAATTCCAGGAACCTTGGGAATCCACCCTAAAAAAGAATTTAAATTTTAAAACTAAATTATAGAATGATTTTAACAAAATCATCATGATTTGATCTTCATGATTAGAATAAAATTCAATTGCTTTCAATAGGCTATTATATTATCACTTTTCAAATCCAGGCATGGATAGCATTTAAAATGAGAATGACGCTAGGTTTATTAGAACTGCACAATTATGTTTGTAGTTAGGAGTGAGGGAGGATAGACTGTGTTATGCAATTCCCAGTATTCTTTTCCTTACAAACCTACCTACTCCCCACGGCCAAACAATATGTCTCCAAATAACCACTTTGACCGTGGTTGGAAGGTATGCTTACATTATGCAAATTTTCTGGGCACACACACACACACACGCACGCACACACACACACACACACACACACACACACACACACGATGGGATAAGAATGGAAGAGAAGTCCATAAAAGGAAAATCAAGTCAAAAGTATTTTGATAAATCAGCTCCTAAGCATGTATGCTCATTTTGTAAATTCTCCCATAATTTCATACAGAAGACTAATTTCATCTTGTCAAAAAGTCTTTTAATGTATCTAAACTTCCCAGAAGCATGGATTCTGTATAGTTTAACATAATGTCAAAACTCTGTTTAATAAGAAAATGTTGTATATGGTAGAAAACTCAAATACTTACTTTACAAGGCTTTAAAAAATATTCTACAAACATTTATGTACTTCAGAATAAACACAAGACCTTTATCAAACTTTTATATTCCATACTGAATATTTTGTTTGTACACAAAGCTGAGAGAAGTAGTAAAATTGTCCATCTAACATTTATAAATGTGTAATATGTAGCTAGACACAGAGAACCAGATTATGTTCGAACAAGCTACTGACACATTAGCAAATATCATGCTATAAAAAAATCAATCTATGATGATAAAAGATCTTTATATAATTAAAATATATTTTACTAAATAAGTGATAAACATAACAGTTGGTTTTTCCGTATTGGTACTTTCATTAATTTTTAAAAAATCAACACTTTTATTGCTATGCAATATATGTAGTTGACCACACAAGAAGTGGCAAAACCTCAAAAATATCTGTTTATTTTAAAATTTCTAGTGATTTATTAATTTCTTATTTTGACTGTAAACTGTTCTTTACCTCAGTTCAATACTAATTGTCAGCTTCAAAATAAATCAGAGTAAGAACAGGCAAACAAACTTGTGGAAAAAAAATCAAGAAACCTAAAACATTAATTACAAATTGTTAATTACACTTTCTGGAAACATACAAATGAGTCATTTCTGTATCATATTGATAACTGATGAGTACTTTACCACTCCTTAAAAATTGTGTATATTCAAATGCTACCTATACTATAGCATATAAAAAGCCTTAGATCTACTAAGCTTTCAGGCTGATCCATCAGCTTAGGAAATGTTTGCAAAATTTTTTAAAATGCAGTGTAAACATTTCAGCCCTGAACCTTCTTTCTATGCCTTTGAACCTTCTCTTTCATGTGCAATACCTGAAGGCCCACTGAGAATAGCTGCTGAAAGCCCCAAAGACGGGTAAAACAGAATTTCTGACTCAGGAAATAAAGATCAGCTGAATAGGATTCCCATATGGCAATCCAGATCAATGGAAAAGCAAGGCCAGAATTTTACAGTATCTATCCTATACAGTACAACATGAAGGTTGTATTTCATTGCCGGTAACAAAACTCCCAGTTGCCAAGAAAAAAAAAAAAAAGGAGATACAAAGATTGTAAATCCAGTAATGAGAAACTACACTTTATTTTGACATTTTGCTCTAAGTGGAATTAAAAACTCCACTACCTTTACTTGGAATCACTGATATGGTAAACAATTTCTGCAACCAAACAACTGCATTCTGCTAAAAGAACTGAAGCAGTAATGAGAAGTGGATTAATATTTAGGGAAAATCCTTACACATTTCCAGCAACTATCATCTTAGATGGTAATGGTTTAATGTGCTTTATGCCAAGAAAAATAGTGATTGGCTTTCAAGTTTTGTGAAGAAAAACTCAGAATAGACCTATTAATAATCTATAATCAAATTATAAAACAACCCAAAACATTTTATTACAATGCTGTTAAGTTCTGATGGACTCAACAATCTGTGCGGAACAGGAATTACCTCTACAATACCCCTACTGCGTGGCACTCCAGTTGGTATTTCAATATTTCCTTACATAGGCACTACCTCACAAGGCAATCCTTTCCCGTTTCAGACACGTTTTTATTCTCAGCATATCTATAACTGAATAACTTGCATCTATTTGGTCCTATTCTCACTACTGAGGCTACATAAATTCCCTGTTCTACATAACTATTCTTTAAAATATTGTGCACTATCAAACCTCCCCAAGCCTCCTTAACTCTGTACTGAACAGCCCAGTTCTTCGTCCCAGTCTTCTTACAACATTGTTTCCCAATCCTTTGAAACCAGGTTTACCTCCAGATAAACTTCAGTTTCAATTAAAGAGTGACTTTCAAAATTGAATACAGTACTACTACAGACATGGTTTATCACAACACCCCCTGCATCTAATCTAGCCAACAAGTTCTTAAGAGTTTGCATTAGATTTTTACAATCAAGACCCATATATTCACTGACCAGTAGGTCTCTTCTCTTGGATTTCCTACAGATTTCTCAAACTCAAAATGTCCAAAACGGAATTTATCCTCTCCCTTGCCCTTCACTTCTCTACTTCATCACACTCCTGACACACTTCTCCTCCTAATTTTCCTATATCAATGTCTAGACTACCTCCTTCACCTCGTATCTATCACCCAACTCCACAAATCTACCAAGCAGTTTAAGAGTTTGGGCTCTAAGCCAAACTTATAGAGTCTAAATTATTGCTCTGCCCTAACCAGTTGTGGCCTTAACAAGTAACTGAGCCTCTCCGTGACTCAGTTTCCTCATTTGTAAAATGGAATTAAAAATAACATTTTCCTCATGAGGCTGCTGTAAGGACTACATTCATATACACAGCGTGCTTGGTAGAGTCATCAGCCCATAGCCCATAGCCCAGAGTGCACAGTAAATGTTAGCTGCTATTATAATCCTTATTACCACTGCCTTAGTATCTCTCACATCTGTTTATCATTCTCATCACGGCTTATTAATTAGTTCAGGTCCTTCATTGCTTTTCACCCAGATTATTGTTGCAGCTTCAAAACTGTTGTCTCTGCTTCCCTCCTTGTCACACTCGTTTTTATAACTTTGATCATGCCACCCCCCAGTTCCAAATGCCTTGATGGTTTATTACTGTTCTTAGGATAAATGTAAATTAGTGAGTATGGTATACAAAACCCTAGATAATCTGGTACATTTCTCTAGCCACATTGATCCCCTCTGTTCTCCTAGCACGTGATGCTTAAGTCACACTGATTTATCTCCTCTGTTTTTCTAGCATGTGATGTTTGAACCACATTTGATCAACTTTAATTTGTTCCCAGAGACTCTCAATGTTTTTCTTTTTTCTTTTTTTTTTTTTTTTTGGGTGGGTTACTGAAATTGACCAAAATACTCTGAGACTCTGCTACCCACCCACCTACTCATCCCATCTTATGAATGCTTATCTTCCAGTAGAAAAGGACTAAATGATAGGAGATGCCATTACACAGGAATGTTTTCATGGGTTGTCTGTTCATCTGCTTTAGCAAGAATGATACAGATCAGTTTTCTTCAAAGTATGGCTGAAAAATCAGCAGCATCAGCATCACCTGGGAGCTTGTTAGAAATGTTAATTATCAGGCTCCACACAGACGTACTGAATTAGAATTTCTGGGGGCGGGGCCCAGGAATCTCTTTTGTAACAAGCTCTCTGGGTGATTCCTACTCCTGCCAATATTTGAGATGCTCTAATGAAAATGATTCATGGTTGATTTTTCACTCATGATTTACCACCTGTAAGACATGCAAGAGCCAAAAAATACTATTGATACAAATACAAATTAACACATTAAGTAAAGGATACAATCCTGAAAAAAACATGATGATGAATCTACATTAATCATTTATAATTCACAAGCAAATTAGCAGCATTTAAACACCATGACCAATTTAAGACAGCCCACCTGATATACTGATAACAAAACATTCTGTGAGAAAACACTGGTCATTCCAGCCACCTGTTTCTTGGGCAATGAGCAGTTGGAGTTCTACAACTTACCAAGTATTTCATCGCACTTCGACTTCTGATAAATTACTAGTATCTTCAGTAGACTCTAGTAATCAGTTTTATGTTGGCAATGCTGTATTTCAGTAAGCTTTCATATCCAACTTAGGTTTACTAGTAAGTAGTCCTTAGTTGTTCATGGAAGCAAAAACCTGTGCAAACCTGTGCAAATTTTTTTCACTTGTGAAAATGAAAGAATGGATTTGCATTTGGGATTAATTTAATTCTAAAATGGACTGTCCTTCCCAATCAGGAGGTGGCCAACCACTTTGACAATCATTGCTCGAAAGAGCCAGAAAAACCTTCATTTCCATCACTGGTACATGAATCAGCCTGCCTGTAACAATTCAGGGTTTTCTTCTGGGAAGCCTCTCCTCTCCCCATACACACATTCTGTGGTAGTTGTCCCTTCTCTGTCTATCTTTAGCATGCTGTGCAAACCTCTGTAACTGTACTTACGGGGTAGTGAAAAATCTGTTAACTTTTGTGTCTGTCAAGATCTTTTCAAAGCTTGATTCTGCCTAAGTAAAGAAAGAAGTAGTCAAAAAAATTCTAGGCTGATATATAACCAGTCATTTACTATACCTGTCTATTCTTAGCTTCATCACATGCTTTTTTCTATCTTCAATCATTTTGAAAACCATTAATTTTTCCCATTTTGAAAATCATGCTTTAATGATGACAAATTTCACAGAGAGTAAGAAATTATGCATAAGGACAGTATGAGTGGCATAAATTCTCTATTAATTCATTCATAATCTAGCATGAGAACACAGTTTCTATTAAAACTTCACATTCTTTTTTGCCATTCTTATTCATAAATGTTACAAAACCTTAAACCACTGTGAACCCAGGAAACAGTAAGTGGAAATACAGTAAAAGGCTATGGTAGAAAAACAACTATACAGGGAATCAAAAGATCCAGGTGTTAACCTCGGCTTGACTAATAAACACTAGTTAAACTATCTTAGCAAGACCTCAGATTCTCCAACTCTAAAATACAAGTTTAAAGTAATTAATGGGAAATAATGAAGGTACTTGTCCCAGAGGTGGCTATCAAGATCAAATAAAGTAATGCAAATAATGTATACTGTAAACATTCATACATGCATTCACTATTTTAATTATATAACAATAAATAAGGGAATATAGGGTGACCCAAAGTAGAATCATTTGTAGACCAAAGTAAAAATTTTCTCTTGAAATAGCAAAATTATTTTCACCAGCCAGGTTTAGAGAGTTATGTAGATGCAGGTTCTTGTTAAAGCTTCTGCAATTGACTCTGAGCACATGTCATGTAAAACACTGGGGTGGGTCGGCGCTGTCCCAGCTTCCACAGGTATCGGCCAAAGGATAATCTTAGATTGGGACATGGGGAAGGCATGAGCGCCCTTGAAGGATGGGAGACAAATGGTCCAAAGCTTTAGTAAGAGGTAATTCTCTCGTGAAGACAACTCATCTCCAAGCTCCTCACATTGCCTCTAATCACTCTTCTTCCACGTGCATTCTTAATCAAAATTACCCTATTTAAAATTTTAATCTTATATACTTTACTGTTATTTTTGCTTTTTGTATACTATACTTCCTTATCCAACTTTCAGCTTCTAATTTTTGTGTCACCTTTTATTCTATTAACTCTTACCCCTACTTTCTGGAATTGTAGTTCTCGTCTTTTTTTCCCGCTATTGTTCTCATTTATAGCTACCATTTTAAATGTGTTAAATGTTTTCAAATGTTTAATTCAATTTCTGATTTTTATAATATTCTAGTCTTCTTAAACTTTTTCCTTTTGTCACTTCTGCATTCTATTTATTTTTTTTATGATATGTGTTTTTTGGCGGAGCAAAAAGTCCGGAAAAGAGCTAAAAGTAAAGAGAGTCATTATAAACCAGAAGGGATGGTAGTTTCCTTCCTTGCAACTGCTTTTTCTGCCACTCTGATTCCCCAAAAGATTCCCTGGCCTAGTCCTGGATGGCTCTCCAAAATATCTTTAGCTCCCAGGGGACAAAGCCAACAAAAAATTCCCTCCCCAAGGGCCATAAGGCTCATTCTGCAAATGGCACCTGGTTTTGCTCCAGTGGTGTCATTTGTTAACTTCTCATGTTATCCAGGCTTTATACTAGCCATTCTGTCTATTTTAAAATTCGTAATTCCAAAATATAACCCCAATAGACTTGGGGTCGTTATGACCTAAATGACCTAAAGGGAATGAGGAGACCTTATAACCAGAGGGATGATATAAAAATAAGTGTTTTATAAATATCATTCCAGCTGCTATGTTACAGAACCTACTAGAGAGGTATAAAAGTGTCCATGAAGAACTCAATCATTCATTCAACAAATATGTATTAAGCAACTACCATGTGCCTGTACTCTGGTAGGCACTGATATAGCAGGGGAAAAAAATAAGAAAAACCACATACCAGAAATATGTACAGTTAATACTTATTTCAGAAGACTATATTGCATTTGCCAAGCAACAGCTGGGAGTGCCTTAGACACTGACAGTGGTTCTGGACATGGAGAAAAGTAGATTCACTAAGGTGATACTTAGAAAGTCAAATGGACACTTAGTAATCACTGATTCAAAACAAAACAAAACAGTTGTAGGTTATGTTCTTTTCTGTTTCACACAAAGTTTATAAATTTTCAATTGCTTAAAGTAGAGAACTCTATTTCTTTTCTTTATTTCAGTTCTTCCATGAATTCAGTCTTTCTATTTGGTTACTGTATTCAACCTCTGATTTCTCTAATATAAGTCAGAATTTTAGAATGATATAACTTCAATATTTTCAGGCAATCAGGCTCTAAAATCCACCAGCCATCACTATTAGGTTCATTCTGAGATCTGAACATCAATAACTCTAAGACACTGTGGCGTTAGAAAGAACACAATTTAACCTTCTTGAAGGAAAGCAATACTTTACATTCCAACCAAGAAACTCAAAGAAGAAAGATTATCCAGGAAGAGATGCAGAGTATACTGTTGAAAGCATTCAAATCTGTAGCACAAGGAAAAATTAGGGATTTAAAAACATAAATTTGGAGCTGTTGTATCAAAGGATTTAACTGAAGTTGTGGAAATGAATAAAGTCAAATAGGAAACTGTATAATAATAAAATAAAGAGTACTATATATTTTAGTCCTTCTCATAATCAAACTCACAGAGCTGTACTTTGATGATATATCTTTGGGCTTTACAGAAATACACAAAAGAGCCCCTTCAGGAAATCTATTGCTGGAATGTGGTCGAGGACATAGCCTCTTACATAGCACTCATTACTCTCATGTAAGGCCTGACATGAGAAATCTCTTTTAGAATTTAGTCCAAGGAATGGCATTCCCTTTCCTGAAAAATGGTATTCTTCCTTGTTTTTCAAAATGGATATTCTAAAACTAACTACATTCCACTTTAACTGCCAGGAACCTCAGAAGCAAATTAGGAGCTTAAGTATAGGTCTCTACGTCTTTGCTTTTGGTAGACATCTGTCATTGTAGTGACCTTCTGTGCTGCATCCTGTATATGCATGAATTCCTGTGTCCTTTTATCAACTGCTGCGTAACAAACAACTCCCAAACTCAGTAGCTTAAAACAACTATTCCTCATGATTCTGTGAGTAAGCTGTGTGGTTCTTATATGGATCTGGCACGGGCTCACTCATGCAGCTGCATTCACCTGGTAGGTCAGCTCTGGGCAGAGTTCCCTTGGGCCTACTGGGCCTTGAACAAGCCAGATCTCTCCATGTGGCCTTTCATCTTCAGGAGGCTAGACCAGACTTCTTCACGTGGTGACAACAACATTCCAAGAAGGCAAGCTCCAACGTGCAAGCACTTATCAACTGTCTACTTGAATCATATCTGCTTATGTCCCACTGGCCAAAGTAAGTCACATACACAAGCCAGAGTCACTGTGGGAGGGTGTGGATACTGGAAGGTGTGACTCATTGCAGACCACTAGAGTAACTATCTACCATAGCAGCTCCCTAATAGGGCTGTTACTTATTCTTCTTCCAATCCTTCGAATACTTGAATGTTATTCTTTAACAAAGTTTATTTCCTCTCCGCTCCATATCTTATCTTTTTCAGAGCTAAAATATCCCTTATGGGTGTTCTAAGCTCATAGTAGTCCAACATATCAGTGAATGAATGCTTATGTAGGATTCAAGAGTATTTTAAAATTTAAAATGCACCATATGCCACAGCAAATGCTCACTCCTAAATTCTTAAAGCTCTCATAAAAGGAATAAAAATTCCTTTGAATTTAAGTTGCAAAAGCCTTTACAAACATCAGGGCCAATTAGTTCTCCCACCAGGAAGAAATGCATCATTCCACTGGTGATGTCCCACACTCAAGCTCTTGAGGTACTTTGTATCTCTAATCAATACTGAATGTATTATCATAAAGTGTCCAAAATGCCTGAAATCTTAAAGTCAGAAAGAGAACCATTATCTACACTGAGTACTTTTACACAAAGTACTCCAATTAGCAAGACAAGAGGATGCTGAAAAAATATAAAAATGTTAATCTGAAGAACACAGTAAATAATATAAACAAAATGGCAAAAAGAAATCACCAAAGAAAAGGTGTAAAGATGAAAAGAATTCATTAAACTTGTTTCATCTTACAAGTTGTTACTATTTTTAAGATGCCCTATGATAATTTAAAGATAAGTTGAATAGGCATTAAAAAAATTAAACTCTTAAGGACATGACTATACTTCTTGTGATTAGTTTTAATATGCACTTTTTATCCCATTGGCTTTTTTAAAACACCAACTGCAAATTCAATTCAAGACTGTAAGTTTTTGTGAAAATGAATGTGTTTTGGAAAAAGGTTGTGCATATGTGACTTGAAGGGTAACTAAACTGATATCAGGTAAGGTAGGTATCTTTGGACTGCCGAGGTTTGCACTATGACTAGGGCACACATAACTAAAAAAAAAAGTCAAAACAGACCTTCTGGCTGCAATTATGATGCCAAACAAGATGTTGTTCTGTGAATAGGTGGCGAAACGCTTCAGAGATTTTCCACCAGGGGAGACAAAATGTGGAACTCTACTTATGCACAGAAGACTTTTTTTGTTGTTGTTAAATTAGGCCAACAGCAGAGTTATTTTTAGATTACTTACTTCACTTTCTCTTCTTAATGGGCTGGTATACAAAATAGGACAGAAAACGCACCATATGCCACAGCAAATGCTCAAATCCTAAATTCTTAAAGCTCTCATGGAAATAAAAGATATCTCTATCTTGAAGTATGAGGTTTGCATTCAGATGCAATTAAGACTATAACTAATCTGACAGATCTTTATCAGTTAACAACAAATTAATCATATATATCTATTTTAAAAAACAATATTTTGGAGTTTTTTTCCTTTAATCATTTTTAGTAAAATAAATAAGTTGTAAGGGAAGAGATAAAGTGTGAATGAATGCGTTGACTTACATTTATGATTAAAAGTTAACATTTAAATCATACAGCATTTTCAAATTCTACAGTGACTAACGTAGTTCTTGATTTCCTAAAGTTACAAAATTTAGATGACTCAGCCACTTGCTCTTTCATAAAATCAACCTAAAGTCTCTTCAGGCAGGCTCAATTTTATAGAAAGATAAAGTTTCAAAATTTACTCTTTGTATTTCAACATGATGCATTCTCATTTTATGACTGCAATCATGCTCCACAAAACTATACTATTATTTTGATTTATACTACTATTATAATTATGAAGATGACACAGAATGCATAACATTAAAGACATATATATGTGCATAATATATGCTATTGGAATAAAAAAATAACTGATTTAAAAAGAAATTTTCCCCACCCTTATTATTAATGACATACATAATTCAAACTATATTATGAAATATGAAAAATTATTTAAAAAGAGATTAATAAAGTCAAAAAATATCCTTAATATAGCAGAACATTCACCATGTTCTTTGAAATGCCCTGATTTTATTGAAGCAATAAAACTGCAGGACAACAAAAGATCTGACACCTTTTTGGTGTCTAACCCACTGCACCTAGTTTACAAGTAGGAGGAGAAAACAAAGTGCTTATTCCCTTTTAAAAAATCAAGTAAAATATCTAAAGTTTTGCTATTATTTTATTATTTTGTTAAATTATAGTATTGTGAGTTCTTCATACATTAAATGTATAAGTCTATTTTTTCCCTAAAAACAGGGCAGACAAATATTGCTAGATATAGTTCACCATTCTAAGTAACCTAGTTTTAAAAAGATAAAATACAGCAATTAAATGAAACATGTTTAAACCAATATAGATATTTAGGCATATAAAAATTAATTTCTAAATAACACTGGTATGCTGATAAGTTGGAATTTGCCAACAAAACAATTTTAACATGTAGCCTAAAGAGACAAATGTATGATGCAAAACTAGGAAACTAAAGAATATTATGATTGTTTTAAATGTTGCTAAACTAATAGTACTAATGAAATTCCATTTACAAAGACTAACTTACACATACATAATTTTTACATTTAAAAATATACTTAGATAATCTGCATTTTGATATAATCCTAAACACCTTAATTCTGACATGTAACCTCTAAGAATTATCAGATCTAATGGCAGGAAGAAAAATACTAGGTTGGACACAAAAAAATAGTTCTTAAAACTTTAAAGAAATCATAATACCTTGCCAATAAAATTATTAACAAAAGCAAAGTACTGAATAACTAAAAATTTAAAAGGCTGCTTTTAGAGAAGAGTAGACTTTGATTGGGAAAGAGAAACAGACAGGTATATGCATTCAGAACCTCTCCACACTTTGTGGCACACACTGGTCTTGGTTCTGAAATAAATTCCATGTCTAAACTGCTGTTAAGTAATTCTTCATATAGTCGAGTCAATTAATTTTAAAGAGACCAACCCTGAAGATAAGAAACAAGGAAGAGGCTATGTCCTCTAAATAAAATTATAATGCTAGACTTTTATTGACCATTAAACCTGCTTCATATGCTTTTTTTTCCCCTCAAGTAAATAATCAAGTTGGCAGGTATATGGAAGAAAACTTTAAAGTAGCAGCAAAATATACTGACATTCTTATCAGGTGATATGACAATGTCTAAGCAGTTTAGTTTTATTTTTATCTTTCCCTGGTTGCTAAATTCACATTTAAATTACTTAACACCAATTTCACGATATATTTACTTTAGAATTTCACTAATGTTGACCTCTAAGAAAGTACAACGGAAGCCCAATTTTCTATATTTTATGGATAGATATTTCTAGGGCTGGACTAGATCTTGGAAACTACCATTACAGAACTTGTGTATTGGTTTCAATTCATCCATTATTCCCACTCAAAATGAGGCCCCTCCCATAACACAATATTGTTAGAAGAGTTACCAAGCACACACAGTAAGCACCTTTTGAGCACGTGCTTTTTATTAGGGGATCACTAACATATGCTCCCAACATCCACGAGCTAAAGAATATGTACCACTTGCCAAACCTTTCTTCCACTGAGCACATATCTACTCAGTAAATAATGATTTCCAGACAAATGGGAAAGGAAATTGTGCTTCTTTGACTAAATTATCTATTGTATTTTCCTAGTACTGAAGGAGAGGGAAAAGACATAAATGTGAAACATCTTCAAAATATTCTTCCTAGTGCTTCCTTAGTGCCTGAAACCTATAAGGAAAAGTCCAATATTTTCAACCTCATTTCCTCAGCGTGCACATGTAAAATGGTGGTCAACGGTATACACAGGATAGTGTATTACAGGATACAGCAGTACTCTGTGAAGAGCTCACATCACAGAAAACAACGGTCTGAGCCATAAGACACAAAGGAGAGGATCCCAATTCCAACAGAAAATAGTAATTAATTAGCCTTATTATAAAAATAGAAAATTACGCCATTTTAGAACCAGAAAAGCTGCCTTCCTAAATTTAAAACACAGCCAAGTTAAGAGTAAAATTCTCAGCTTAGCTGTAGGCTCAGGAAGAGGTCCTCAGAACAAGAGAGCAGCAACTCAGTGAAAGTACCTATGATTACAAATTAAATGATATGCAGATCATGTTATCCATATCCATTACCGAAATACAAGAAAAATATTAACAGGGGAGTCAGAATGATACCCAGAAAGGAGGAATCTTTTAAATGTATTACATAAGACTGCTTACAAAACATATTTCTCCAGAAAATGGGAATTCGTTTAAATGATGAATTTATTAACTAAAAAAATCATGTTTAAAGCCATATATATCAAAACTTTATACCGTATTGATTATATATATATGATATATATATATGAAAAAAATACTGTAAAACTGAGACAATCTTAAAATAGGGCAACATCTAGTTTTGCCACATCTAATAGCTTCAAAGAACTTCATGAATAAACAATTGTAGCTTCACTTACAAATACCACAAACAAAATTCAAAATTAATTTTTAAGTTTCAGGTTTCAAGTTTCCAAGGACATACTGGTTCAGGCAGAGACAATATTTGACTTCTGAGCACATCCACAAAATCAGATTTTCCTCTAAAGAATATTACTGGATCAGCTGTTTGTAACTTAACTGCCTAACCAAAGCGGGCAAGAAATGAGGAACAGGATATATTTGTTTCTGGTAAACTGCCTATTTCCCTTTCTTCCAGGTCCTCAGAATTCATGGAGTATGGTATGAGGGATGCCCCCTTAGCAGAACGGGTGGCTCCATCCTACACCCTGGTACTGTTTTTTAAGATGAGAAACATACAAAACAAAGCCAACAAACAAAACACCCCTGCAGAAAAAAAAAAAAAAAAAGTGGAGGAAGGTGCTAGGAAAAAGCACAGTCATAAGATCCATAGTTATCGCTGAAGGAAGGGCATCTACTATCTGGCAGCTACTGTGTAGGGAATCTTACAAATGTTATTTTTAATTCACACACAAAAAAACCCACTATATAGAATTTTCATCCATATTTTACAGATGAGAAAATCAAGTTCAGAGATCAAATAACTTGCCCAAGTTCACACAGTCAGCATATGGCCGAGCCTCGGATTTGCTCTCCATCTGTCTAATGCCAAGCCCTCCTCTTGCCATGCTGTCAAGCCCACATCTAAGTTAACAAATATTCCTGCTGGGCTTCCACTGTGTGTACCCATGCTACAAAGAACTACGAAAGAAACAGAAGACATCGCCTTTGCCCTCCATGCGGTTAACATCTAAGAGGCATTCTGAAGATTCAGGTGCCCAATTCATGATAGGCAGTGTGGTTTACAGCGAGGGAAGAGCACTAGGCCAGGGGGAGGGAGAGGACTCGCTCTGGGCTGTGCTACTTACGAGCCATACAACCTTGGGTAAATAAGCATTTCTATTATTTCCTCATCTGCAGAGAGCAGAGACTATAACATCTGCCTTAATTATCTCACAGAATTAGTTCAAAGATCCAATTAGATAATAAACCTGTGGAATGGGAGCGACTGACAAGGGCTTAATTTCCAAAATATACACACAGCTCATACAGCCCAATCTGAAAAAAAAACAAACAAACAACCCAATCAAAAAATGGGCAGAAAACCTAAATAGACGTTCCTCCAAAGAAGACATACAAATGGCCAACAGGCACATGAAAAGATGCTCAACATCCCTAATTATTAGAGAAATGCAAGCCAAAACTACAGTGAGGTATCACTTCACACTGGTCAGAATGGCCATCATTAAAAAGTCTACAAATAATAAATGCTGGAGAGGGTGTGGAGAAAAAGGAACCCTCCTACACTGTTGGTGGGAATGTAAATTGTTACAGCCACTATGGAGAACAGCACAGAGGTTCCTTAAAAAACTAAAAATAGAGCTACCATATGATCCAGCAATCCTAACCCTGAGCACATATCCGGAGAAAAATGTGGTTTGAAAGGATACATGCACCCTGCATGCATTGTTCACTGCGGCATTGTTTACAACAGCAAAGACATGGAAGCAACCTAAGTGTCCATTGACAGATGAATGGATAAAGATGTGGTATATATATACAATATTACTCAGCCATAAAAAAACAATGAAATAATGCCATTTGCATCAACATGGATGGACCCAGAGATTATCATACTAAGTGAAGTAAGTCAGACAGAGAAAGACAAATATCATATGATATCACTTATACGTAGAATCTAAAAAAAAATGATACAAATGAACTTATTTACAAAACAGAAATAGATTCACAGACATAAGAAACAAACTTATGGTTACAAAAGGGGAAAGGTGGGGGGGGATAAATTAGGAGTTTGGGATTAAAATACACACGACTATATATAAAATAGATAATCAACAAGGATTTACTGTATAGCACAGGGAACTCTACTCAATATCGTGTAATAACCTATAATGGAAAAGAATCTAAAAATGTGTGTGTGTGTGTATATATATATATACACAGTCATATATATATTCAGTCATATATATATATGAACACATATATGACTGAATCACTTTGCTGTACACCTGAAACAAGCACAACATGGTACATTGACTATATTTCAATAAAAAATTTTTTACAAAGAGCCTTATTAGCTACTAAATATTTTAGAAATATGAAATGCTAATACTGCTTTGCAAGTGTCCATAGTCTTGTCGTTACAGAACTTTGGACAGATATCTGAATTCGGCAATAAAAGGATTAGCTGACTCACTTTTGTGTCCCCTCCTTTTTGTTTTGCTTTAATTTGTCTTGTTTAGAGAGTTAGTGCTGTAAGGGTGAAGGATTAACCAACTGGTTCTGGTTCTGGTTCTGGCTCTGGCTCCCTGCATGGTTCTGAAGGTGGGACCCATGACTAAACCACTTTTCCTCACTACAGCTGCACCCAAGCCCGTCCAGGTGCAAGCTCACTGTTAGCCGAAAGGTAAGGTAGCCCTATTCCCCTCTCTTCTCTCCTTCATTTCCTTTTCTCCCTTCTTCATAAGCTATCTTATAAAATTAGAACTCCATGCTCAAGTGTCCATCCACTCTCAAACCCAAAGCTGTACCTCAAATTATAAATTCTTTCTTTCTGTCAACTCAAAGAAAAGTATGAGAGACCCATTCCCTGAGGGAGACTGGAGGAACTAGGTTCAGAAACCAGGTGATGAAGAGATTCTCTGAGGAGGTGGAGAATTTGCAAAACAAGAAACAGTCTTTTGCTGACTGGAAAGCTTCCTAAACTAGGCTGTACCAACCACAAGCATTTAAAATAAATGAACTAATTTTCTGTCTTAAATGCTAGTATTCAAACATAATTTCTTATCAACTTTTTCACTGAAAATTAATCAATATTTAGAACATTCTTCTTCAATGGAAAGAATTATTCCCAATTTCAAACAGCCAATTGACAAGCTTCAGAAGGCTATCTAGACTCCAAATATGTTTGATAGAAAAAGTTACTGTAATTCTTCAGATAACTCCCAAATCTTCATTTTATTTTGTATAATTTTAATCCAGCCATTATGAAACAGCATAAATGTAGCTCAATGAGGACAAAAGAGCAAAAAATTTCATTTTAACTGAAATGTCACAGGAGAAATTTACACACAACTTGACAAACTTAAATGTCTCAGGCTTTAAACACACACACACACACACACAACTACCTCTACCTATCTCTCTCTTTCCCTCTCTTTCTCGCTCTCTCTTTCTGCTCCCCCCCACCCTTCCACCCCCAAACTGCCTCCCTTTTGTCTCATTTAAAGGAAGCTAACAGTATTCTCTCCTTTCTATAATTTCTTTTCTACATGTGAAACTGTAGACTCCTATTAGATTATAACAGAAACTCAAAATGCTCACTGGATCAATAAAACAATGGAAGTGAAAACCGTTAGAACTTTAGAGGTTATGAATTTATTCTTATAGAAGTAGTTATAAATTTTATATTCTAAATCACAATTTTATGTCTGATAACCAGTGAAATCTGGGTTCTATTTCAACCCCCTATTTTCCAGGGGAAAAAAAAAGCTTTAGAAATGCCATGTAATATTTTACTCTGGTGTTTCTAAAGCATGGTCTTCACACCACCTTACCTGAATCATGTAGAACATCTTCTAAAAAGGCAAATTCCCGATCCCTCTCCAGAATTACTAATGAATCAGATAATCAAAGTCAGATTGGCCAGCACTGTGACAATTTTCCCCAAATGATTCTTATGACCAGCAAGATTATCACAAATGAGTTTTTTCACTTATTTATATTATGTTTAAGACATTTCCTCAACAGCACCATCTATAACATTTTATAACCTTACTATGTTAAAACATATTAGCTCTCTTTACTTGAATAAATGTTATTTTCTAGCAATAAAAGATTATTTCTTCAACTAACAATATATTTAGTTTGGTTTGTTATAATTTATTTATGCACTTTACAAGGAGAATTCAACTGCCACATCAAAAGACACACTAAATTTACGTTAACTTTTACCATGACATATTGAAATTTAAATTAAGAACTAGTTAAAATGATTAAATATTATTGTTGGAAAATGTGATTAAAAAACAGAAATAATGGTATAGCTCTTCATGAAAATAAAGACTATAAATACACATATTCATAGTTTTTCAATTAACTCTTTTTAAAATTTGTATCACTATGTCATCGAACAATATTTTTTAACCTCTCATTGTATTTCTTCATACTCTATTAACATTTTCAAAAAAATAAAAAGAGAACTTCACTCTCTGAGAAAGACCATAATAGTTCATTAGCCCTGCAGATCTCAGCAGTCCCACACCTGACTGCATTAGGTCTCTTTGCACTTTTCATTTTTTAGGTCACAGAAATACTGTAAGTAATGCAATGAAACCACAGGCTTGCCTGTGTTTTCTCATACAGCCAAGCCCTGACTCATAAATATTTCATTTATTGTTGTCTTAACTCTAAAAGAGATTTGTCTGTATTTTTCAAGCTCTGTTTTGAAACCTCTCTCTTCGGAAAGTGATTCTGACCGTGACTTTGGTAAACTAACACACACTACCTCATAGAAAGATCTCTGATTCAACACAATGGCAAATACCCAGACCAATGAACCAAAATTTTTTAAGACACAGAACTATAAAATTCACATAATTCTGAAATAAGTTATTTCACAAGGAAATTCAATATTATATGATAGAAGTATGTTTTCTGAGCCTTAAAATGGTAAGAATACTGTTCACATAAGCGCCTTTAGGTCAAAGAAAGCAAGGAAAATACAAGATGAGTTCAGAGAGGGAGTTTTGGGAGAATGGGTATTATGGGTTAGTTGAGAATTAAAAATCACAAATTGCTTATTCAAGAAGTTGAATAGTGGAAGCAAAAAAGATTAAAATTCCAAGAAAGAAACAGAACTGATATTGTTCAATTTACAACTCTTTCATATGATAAAGTAACAAATGTTACCTCTAAATCAGGCCTCCTGCCAAAAAGAGAGATATGTATTCTCAAGGAAAAAAAAAAAAAAAGAGTCAAATAGTTTACTAAGCTAGCTGAGTATTGTGGACTTGCTCATAGCAAGGAAGAAAAACATCAAGGGAAAGAACTTTACTATTCCTCATTCTTAGTCTTTTTCATCCATCTTCCCATCTCCTCCAGCTGAGATTGTATAATCTACAAAGTTTACATCAAATATAAGAAGAACATAAACATTCCCTAAAACAGACTCTGCAAGGTTGGCTATCTTAAAAATATAAATAAAGAAATACCAGAACACATAAAAAACCTAAAGAGCCACCATGAGTAAACACAGTAGCAGATCCTCCTTACCCAAAAGCACAGAAGCAAACCTAGTTACCTAGTCATTCTGGCTGATTGAGAGCCCTTATAAGTTTTCAAATTTCTGATTCCAGCCAGACACTTCACTCATCAAATCATACCCTAGGCACCTGGTCTACCCATATCCTCACTTACCAAGGGATATATTAAAAGCACTGGGCCGTGCCAAAGCTTCGTCTCATACTTAAAGTTGCCTCTGCTAGTCATGATGCTTCACGACTCTTCTACCTGTCTGGGGACCTTCAGTACATTTTTGTTTCACCCTGACCATGGAGAAAATGATGTGAACATTGTTCTTAGTTCACTACCTAGACCACTGATGACTCAGCTGGTCACTGCACTTTTTTATCCAGATTGACACCTAATACTGATAATGACAAAAATTGAGCATCTAATAAATTATTGGCTTACTAATAATTTCTTCTCTGTGAAGGCTTAAGGAGCAATAAGGAAAAAAAAAGAAAAGAAAAAGAAGCAATAAGGAGAACTACTTACTACTTAACAGCAGTGAAAAGGGAAGAACCAAGATGAAAAATTTTGTCACAGAATTCTTAGAAGTCCATGTCAATTTTAAGCTCATAATTCCAAGCCAGTAAACAAAATGTGGCATGGGTTTTAGAAACAGAAATTTTAAAAAGATATGTCTATATTTATATGAACAACTGTGTGTGTGTGTGTGTGTGTGTACATGCGTGTGCGTGTGTGCACTGGGCAAAATATAGTCCAAGGGCTAAAACTGGCTCACTGCCTGATTTTGGATGGTCTGTGAGGTAAGAACAGTTTTTACAGTTTTAAGTGGCTGAATCAAAATGAAAAGAAGAATATCTTGTGAAACATAAAAATTATATGAAATTCAAACTTTAGCATCCATAAATAAAAGTACTGGCACACAGCCACATTCATGCATTTAGGTGTTGTCCATAGCTGCTTTTACACTACAATGGCAGAGTCAAATATGTGTAAAGGGACCAACGGCCCACAACCTGTATTTACTATCTAGCCTTTTACAGAAAAAAATTACCAAGCCCTGCTTATATACAATGGCTTGACATGAAACTCTAAAATAAAAAATGGTTTGGGACAAATATCATATCAATTGAAATTATGAAATCTTGAAAGAGAAATTACAAGCTTCCAGTCTCAGAAAACACTAAGAAAAAAAAGAAATTCGAAAATATCTAAAAAAAACACAGCATTACACAGGGATTATTCAACCTCAGAAGTGATAGTACATGGCAAGAAATAGTACAGAAACATGACTCAAAGCTTTAATAAATGCTTGAAATGGGCTGAAGAAAATCCCACCCCCCCCCCAAAAAGCTAGGAACATTTCAAGATATTATTTAGATATGGGGAAAAGATTAAAGATATGAGCCTACTGTTTGGGGACAATAGTATGTTATCAGATAACTGAGATATGCCAAACTTCTTGATTCTTGGGTGGTTTTTACCTTCTGCACCAGAAAGAAAAGTGATGAAACTAAAATGGAAAATCAAATATGATTAACAAGAAAATCAAAGCTCAGGAATTAATAAGAGGACTCTGAGTCACTTTAAATAAGTTTAGGTATACAGGACCAACAGATTACAATTTCAAGATATCTTTAAAAATTGGCTTGTATATGTTATCACAGAACTACAGTTGATAACCTTGACAGAGTTACAAACAACAGAAGAGCAGATGTAATACATAAGAGGGACAAATGTTATTTTATTTTTTGAAGGTAAAAGGATTCTAGGAAATGAAGATCAGTGATCTTGACACTATTCCCCAACGTTCTAGAACAGGTTACTAAACAGATGGTTTGTGAGCACTTAATTTTTTTTAAAAAAACCTACCATGGATTTGTTAAAAATAAGCCATGCTAAACCTCATTTCCTTTTCTGACATGTTACTAGATGAGTGGATGAGAGAAATGCATTGGCTGTATAATGCCTGGACCAAGAAAAGTATGGAGTAAGTCTCTCATGGCCAACTGGGGTAAGTCCACTTACTATCTGTGTAACTTTGGGGAAGTTTCTTAATATCTGGGATTAAGAGGCAAATGTCACGGATCTGTCAAGTTTCTGCATGTTTTGTGCACAGAGGCACTGGAAGCCTTTGTTCTAGACTGTCTTTTCATGGATGTTTGTATAGCAAATGGCGTTTGAAGACCGATAGTATCTCCCTCTGGAACAAAGGGAAGGTTTGCTTATAGCCCATTATAAAAGATCAGGGTTCTTAAACTTGGAGTTCCTTATCTGTGATACATAGTGTGCAGCATGGACTTGAGCCACTCTGTGGAGCCCCTGTGGGTCTGGGGGTACAAGGAACCAAAAAAAGCATGAGGCTCATGCTGCTTGCTGTACCAGGAGTAATACAGTCCTTTGTCTCTGACCTGGAAGTCTTTTGTCTTCTATAATCATCCACAAAACAGTGGCTGGCTAATTTGTCAGCGTACAAGTAGGGTAAAATCTCAGATACTTCACAGTGCTTGACAACCTGTGACTCAGCTTTGCCATTGGTAAAATGGGGAAATAACAGTAAGTCCTCATAAAGGTAGTATGAAGAATAAATTAATTCATACACAAATTGCTTAGAAAAGTACCTACTTAAGTTAACTGCTCAACAAATGTTAGCTATTATTATAATGATAGTAATGATTCATTTCAAATGTATATAGGTAGGTAAATAATCCCATCCAAAGGAGTAATGACAAGTCAAAAAGTCCAAACTCACTAAGTTCAGAAAAGGCTCTATTCTTAACCCTGTTCTGCTCAATATTTTCATAATTAATTAAGTAGCACTATAAAAATGTATTAATCAAAATTATGGATGACACAATTGCTAACACAGATAACAGAATCAGGATATTTTAAAAATCTTGACATGCTGAATACACTAAACTATAAAGAAACAAATTTAATAGACATACAAATAAAGTATTCAAGTTATATATTAATTGCAACCTACATGAAATGAATTACAATTCTAATAACAATATAACACGACTAAAAAAAAACAAATTTGCCATTATGTTAGAGGAAAATGGGAATAAATTTTCATTGTGTTCTGTGTTGGTTAGGCTACATTCATGATATGATATTTAGCTCTGGATACACTTTAAAGGGAAACTCCAGCAAAGAGAAGCATACCCTGAGGAGAGTGATCAGAACTGAGAAGGGTGAAATAAATCCATATAGTATATATAAAGTATAACTGAAGAAATTTGACTTCTTTACCCTGAGAAAGGTTTATTGAGGATGAAAATTTTTCAGACATCTGCAAAATTATCTGTGTGAAACAGTCTGTGTAAAACCAAAGGGTGGAGTTAGAAAAATGGCTAATTGATTTCAATTCAGTGTAAAGAAGAACTTTCTATCAATTAAAGTTTTCAAATATTGGGTATTAAGATAAGTTCTTCATTCATGGAAGTTTTTGAAAGCCACTAGCCAGGACTATGAAAATGGGGATTGTCTCTTTCACATACAGATGTCTTTAAACTGCTCACTTCTTATCTGTAAAAAAAAAAAAAGGCAACCCACAGGGAGTTTCTCCAGATCTCTTGTGTATTTTCACTCCTGTCTTGCCTCCCTGGTTTCTGTTCCATTTCAGCCTAGCTGGCCTCTTCAAACTGATGATTTGTTCTTAGCAGCCCACCTGGCTTTTTGATTTACCTCTCTGATTATTTCCCTTTTCCATACACTGCAGCCCATAGGCCATCTCACAGTAGCACCTGGGTAACAGACCCTGGCCCCATCTCCCGTCTGCTTTGGAAGGGAGAATAAAAAATTAATTTCATGACCTCAAAGGTTCTTACTTCTTTTGCCACATCCACAGATTGGTGGATGATCAGTAATTGATGAATAAATGAATAAGTGAATGAATAAATGTGTATTATTAAGCAATTGATAATGAGCTTCTTTCTTCTTCAAAAACTAGCTACCTGAATGGGTCTCACATCTTTCAACCAGTCAAACAGATGACAAGGAGTGAAAAGACAAGAAGAGCAAACACCTGTGGAAACGAAGGAATGAAGTATGAGAGCAAGAGAAAGATTAGGGGTGGAAACAGAAATGAGGGTAAACAGCTATGGAGAAGACCACAAAATTAACTCTCAGAAATGATTAACTAGTAAAGTCTCTAGTTCATAAGCCAAGCCAATTTATAAGCCAAAATAAAATGTAAGGATATATTAAATTAACATATATTTGAATAAAAAAATGAGAGGAGAATTCTAAACTCCTCAGAAATAATGACAGCAGCAAGCAACTACATTCTTGCAAAGGCAAAAATGATATACACAACAATATTGGTGAATCTCATGCATTAAGCCAGGTGAAAGAAGCCTGCCTCAGAAGGCTACTTACTGCATGATGTACAAATATAAGACAGAGTTGAATGTAATACATACATATATATATATAATACATATATATACACACACATACACAATGTAATATAATTCAACCTTGAGAAAGGAGTATATCCTGCCATTTGTAACAACATGGATGGACCCTGAGCACATTATGCTGAGACAAGTCAGAGAGAGGAAGACATGTACTGTATGACACCACATATAAATGTGGAATCTAATAAAGTCAAACGTGTAAAAAACAGAGAGCAAAATGGTGGTTACCAAGAGATGGGGATTGGGGATAAGACTGATGTTGTTTAAGGGTACAAACTTGGAAGCAGTAGTAAATAAGCCACAGAGATTTAATACACAGTATAATGAATATAGACAACAATATTGCACTATAATTTTGTGATGTGATAGATATGGCTACAATACCAATCATCTACAATATATAACATGCTGGACGACTTAAATGTAAACAGTGCTACATATCAAATTCATTCAACTAAAAAAACTGTTCCCCTCCCCCCAAAAACAGACTTGGAAAAAACAAAACTCTAGGGATAGAAAATAGATCAGTGGTTACTAGATACTACAGGATGAGAGGAGGGGTTGACTAAAAACCATATGAAAAAATTTTGGAGCATGATGGAACTGTTCCAGATCTTAATTGTGGTAGTGATTACACAACTATATATGTTTGTCAAAATATATAGAACTGTACATGAAAAAGAAGCAAATTTTACTGTATGTAAATTATCTTTAAAAATGGAAAAAAATTAAAGAGCTTAAAACAACTCTGTAAAGATAAGCAATTAAAACATGGTTTGTGTTATTAATAAATCACCATAAAATCATAGCAATATTTTCTTAGATCACTCTCCCAAGGCAAAAGAAATAAAAGCAAAAATAAACAAATGGGACCTAATCAAACTTACAAGCTTTTGCACAGCACAGGAAACCATCAACAAAATGAAAAGACAACCTATGGACTGGGAGAAAATATTTGCAAATGATGTGACCGACAAGGGCTTAATTTCCAAAATATACAAACAGTTCATACAATTCAATATCAAAAAAACCCCAAACAACCCAATGAAACAATGGGCAGAAAACCTAAATAGACATTTCTCAAAGAAGACATACAGATGGCCAACAGGCACATGAAAACATGCTCAAGGTCACTAATTATTAGAGAAATGCAAATCAAAACTACAATGAGGTATCACGTCACACTGGTCAGAATGGCCATCATCAAAAAGTCTACAAACAATAGGGAGTTCCCTGTTTGCCTAATGGTTAGGATCCCGGGCTTTCACTGCTGTGTGGCCCAGGTTCAATCCTTGGTCAGGGAACTGAGATCCTGCAAGCCATGCAAGGGGTGACCATATTAAAAAAAATAAAAGTCTACAAACAATAAATAAGATATGGAGAAAAGGGAACGCTCCTTCACTATCAGTGGGAATGTAAATTGGTGCAGTCACTTTGTAAAACTGTAGGGAGTTTCCTTAAAAAACTAAAAATAGAACTACCATATGATCCAGCAATCCCATTCCTGGATGTGTATCCAGAAAAGACGAAAACCCTAATTCAAAAAGATACATGCACCCCAATGTTCATAGCAGTGCTATTTACAACAGCCAAGACATGGAAGCAACCTAATCGTCCATCAACAGATGAGTGAAGATGTGGTGTTTTTATACACACACACACATACACACAATGGAATATTACTCAGCCATAAAAAGAATGAAATATTGCCATTTGCAGCAACATGGATGGACCTAGAAATTATCATACTAAGTGAAGTAAGTAAGGCAGAGAAAGACAAGTATCATATGATATCACTTATATGTGGAATCTAAAAAATAATACAAATGAACTTATTTACAAAACAGAGACAGACTCACAGACATAGAAAACAAACTATGGTTACCAAAGGGGAAAGGGGGAGGGAGGGATAAATTAGGAGTATGGAATTAACAGATACATACCACTATACATAAAATAAACAACAAGGATTTACTGTATAGCATAGGGAACTATATTCAATATTTTGTAATAACCTATAATGGAAAAGAATCTGAACATATAACTGAATCACTATGCTATACACCTGAAACACAATATTGTACATCAACCACAGTTCAATTGAAAAATGGAAAAAATTAAAGGTATTAAAACAACTTGGTAAAGATGAGCAATTAAAATATCGCTTGTATCATTAATAAATCACAGTGAAAGTAACAATTTTGATAGAAAATTATCAGGATCATTTCTACAACACAGTGACCAATATCTTATTTAAAAATGAAACATCAAATGTATAGCCAAATAGCTTTTTTAAAATAAATATATTTTCACTGCCTTATAAATAGGTAACGTAAAAATAAAATTAATCATTCACATTCTATTTTTAAATGTCCTCTCATAAAAATGTAATTCTAGTAATAAGAAAATAAACATTAAATATTTATTATTTATGTATTCATATCTTGTTACCATATATTCTCTATTACTGTACATTTGCCCTTAAAATTTGATCTTAAGTAGTCAGAAAAACAAATTGTATCTCAAAATAAAAACAAAACTTATAATAATGATGTTCCTTTAATATAGTTATATGAGTAAGCATGTACTTGGTCATATTTTAGAATCTGGCATCGTTTCAGCCAAGTGGGAATGAGATATTTCTAGGACACAATTAGAGAGATATCAAGGAGAACAGATATGTAAAATCAAATACCTATTAGAAATGACAAACTGCATTGCCCTTCTTCTATTTGTGAAATAGTCTGAGCAACAGACATGTGGGACTAGAGATAGTTTGAAATTACTGAAAATTACAAAAGAGCAAAGAATTGGAAGTGATAAGAGGGCAACTTAAAAGCATACTTTTCTGGAAGTAGAGAAATATTATAAATAGATCAAGAAAATACAGATTTAAAATTATTATATTTGGGACAGCACAAAGTGAGACTGTCAAATGAATTTTATTTTTAGTTACAGGAGTATACATTCTCTGTAACATACAACAAGGTAAAATGTATTGAAAAGTGAACATCTGCAAGCTTACATCACTGCTAAAAACAACCACAGTTTATAATCCCCTGCCTTCTGAGAAGTAATCTGTAGCTACACTCCTGATTTGTCTACATAGTAGGCTGATGGTCAGAATGAGAAAAGAGACAACACCATGCATGGGACGGCACACTTCACGGGGTATGTACACTTGGTGTAACTGTACGCATTGCATGATTGGGGGATGGGACAGCAAAACAGTGAAGGAATAACCTAGAGGAGGCTCTAAAGACTTTTCAGCATTTCCAGGAGAAGAAAAAAAGATGTCTCAAGAAACGTGGGACCAAGCTTCCTATGCGGTACACTGTATAAACCTCGGGTCACTCCCTCTAAGCCAAACTACAGCCAAGACACGCAGCACCCCTACAGGTGGGAGTTATGTTTCCTTTTAACGTAGCACAATGCACAGACTGAACCATGAGGCGACCCAACGTGTCAGGTGTGTGTGTAAGGTCCATTAGAAAGGAGAGCTCTAATTTTAGAAAGACAAAGTTTATCAAAGAGCTCATCCAACTCCATATTTTATTTCTGGATTGGTGCCACCAACAGCTAAATATATAAATGAGCACAGGACCAAGGCAAAATTGTGAAGAAATTAATATTTATGGTATGTTAATGGTATGCGCTTCAGGGAAGAGGATGCCAGGCGGTTATTTATTTTTCTCAACCCTAACACATGACCAACTCCACATGCACTCACTTCTCCTCTCCTTGTTTCATCATCCTGGTTAAAGAAGGGGAGGCTCCATTCCTGACTGAGAAGGAGGGGAGTGATGTGAAAATCCCAAGCGGGCTAAGACAACTGAAGAAAAATACTCTCACGTTTTAACTGAGCCTCCTGAGCTTCATAAACAAAGTTATCTGCGGTAATTTTTTTGTTGGTTTTAATTGTTTTTATTTTAGGAATTATCTTTTTCTTCCAGTCACTCTTACATGTGTGTTTACATGGTAGTAAGAGAGAACCTGTTCACAGCTTCAAATTTGATTCCATGTATTTCATAAAAGGTTTCAGTTGAAAGTAACCTAAAAACTAATCCAGTCTCTTTAATTTTGGAGGAAATGACTCACCCAATATTGCACAATAATTAAAGTCAGACCAAGGACCAGAATGCAGGTCTCCTGGCACTTAATGTGGAACTCTGAACAGTAAACCAAGCGGGCTGTTTTACTATCGGAGATAATAATTACGCTTTCCAGAAGGAGTCATTTTCGCTCACATTCTAATATGCATTATTATTATAAGACAAGGCCTTTAATACAAAATTTCCTACTTGGAACAAGGAAAGGAGAATACACTGGGACTTGGAATAGCCAGATGGCAACATAGAGGGCACTGGGTACCTAAGGACCAGGATTAAAAAGGCAGACAGCATAGGTTAGTAATTTTTTTAAAAGGGAAAAATGGGGTAATTATGTAATAAAGCCCCACTTTGCCTTGCTTCAGCTTTCCAAGGACCACATATTCACTCGTGATATAATAAGAGATCAGAAGTATACTGAAAGATCTAAGAATTCACTCAGGAGGAGGGAAGAGAAAGAGAAAAATGAGATGAAGTAGGCAAAGAGAGACCTTCTTCATTACCAATAGAAAAGATTATAGACTCCTTTCTCTTTCTCAAGGTATTTAGAACAAAACTGCTGAGCAAGCTAATGCAAATTTTAAATATGGACATAGTATGTGAGAGAGAGCTCTATAGGACATTAGGTTTATGAGAACATAATCTGTGTATGTGGGTGGTGTTATATGGAGAGTTGTATCACTTATTCAGGCCTTAGCTGAAGATGTCCCAAAGCAATGTGAGCAAACTAAAGAGTGGGATTTTAAATTTGGAAAGATGGACTTTCCAGCAAATCATAAATCCACAACCTGCTCTGTTTAAAGATAGATACTGAAAGGATGAAAGAAAAGACACGTTGTAAACTATGATGTGTGTGCCAATGCAAAATAAAGTAAAGCTACCTAAATCTAAAGGTTTCACAAAAGACCTTGACTTAACCCATTTTCCTCCCTCTTTCCTCACAGAAGATCCCCAGAATTACTTGGAATGCCCGCGTTGTACTCATAGTGTAGCCATTAGAAACATCTATATACATGACTTATGCTAGTCATATTAAGATATAATGATGAGTTATATGATTAAATGTCAGTTAAACAGTGGTAAGCATTATTATATGGAAGCACTCAACTATTGAGCATTTGTCATCCAAAAGCACGAACACCCACTCACAACTTTCAAGTTAAATGTCATATTGTTTCTCAGATCAAGAGTAAAAAAGAGACACAGAAAAATGAAATTGAAGCATACCCACCTGAGATGAGAGCCATGTCTTGGCCAATATAATAGTAATATGGTATAAAATTAGTGTAAGATGAAAAAGTAAGGTGAAAAGGAATTTCAATGACACACACACAAAATAGAGCAATGATACAGACAGAAGTAACTTCCTGGACCTCCAAAAAGTCATGCATTCCTCAATTCAATATTTAGTTTTAGAGCTCCTACCAAGTACAAGGCATGTTCTAAGCACTGGGTTAGAACAGTGCCCAAAAGGAAATCTTTGGATCCATGGAATATACAATCTCATGAGGGAACAGATGATAAATAAAGAAACAATCTTTTTAAAGTCAGCTGATAGTGCTATGGGGGAAAATAACGTATGGTAAAGGTGACAGAGCATGATCAATGAGGATTTATTTTATATAGGGCGGTCAGAGAAGGCTTCTTTTATAAGGATACGTTTGAGCAGAGACCTGAAGTTAGTGAAGATACCTGAGGTTAGAGCATTCCAGACAGAGAGAATAGAGAGGAAAACTCTGAGGTGGGAATCAGCTGATCCCATTTTGAGGAATGTCAAGGAAGTCAGTGTCTAGAGTTGACTGAATAAGAGGAACATGATAGAAAATACTGTCAGGTAGCAGGTGTCAAATAATATGGACTTATGTAAGGTCTTTGTCTTTTATTCTGAGAGACATAGAAGCTGTTGGAAGGTGTATACAAAAGAGTGACATAATCAAACAGATATATCTTCAAAAGATCACTCTGCTACATGGAGAATAAACTGTGGTGCCTGGAGGGAGAAGGGGGATAAATAAGCAGCTACTGCAACAATTCAAGGAGTTACTGATGGTCTATCTGATCAGACTGGTTGGGGGTGTACTAACTAGATGTATAAAACAAGATTTGGGGGGACCATTTAGCTCAACTAAAGACAGACTGAGAAAGGGGAAAAAATGAAGACAAAAAGGAAGTGAAGAGTTAGCTGCAGGCACACAGATATAGCTCAACCAAATCCTGGAACATAAATTTGGGTGAAGTAATGGTGAGGAATAGCTTTTAAGGATGTTGGGGATCTTTTTTTTTAAATGAGATGATTTTATGACAGTCTACATATGCTAAGATGTTAAGATATTTGGATTAATGTACTATAAGTTTCTCCACACTATCTGCCAGCAAGAAATTTTATAAACGCTTTCTCTGAAATATGCCTACCACAGATTTTTTTCTTACCCCCTAAAATACACTTTAAGAAACTTTTTTTTTCTTAAATGGAGAAAAAGTTGCAAAATGATGGTTGTGGTTCTGTATGAGTACCAAAATGATACAAAACAAAAATAATGCAAAAAAAATATTTCACAGAAAATGCCATCATAAAAGTTGAGAAGAAAAGAAATAAATGAATACCAGGAAAACTTTAGGTTCTTTGTAGTAGCATCCTTTCTTTGAGGAATTTAAAGTTAATTTCCTTAACCTGTTTTTTAAAATTTTATGATATTCTCATGGTATAAATCTTTTAGACTTATGTTAGAAAGAGCTTTAAAAAGAAACACTAAAAACTTAAATAAATTTCAAATCAACATTACCTTCCACAAAGTATATTTTAAGGTTTCCAAGATAGAAATCAAAGGAAATTGAGGAACATTAATAAACTAAAAATGCTGAGAGCTTTTAAACCCCTGGGGATTCATCTGCTTCACAGCAATGTGCTTTTTCAACATTTAAATTTTATTGGCTCCTGCTAATGAAAATAATTTGCCACAGCAGAAAGGAATGAAGATGTCAGCTCCATATGACATATTTATCAATATAATGGTAAGGTATGTTCTCGAGACCCTTGGTGGATTGTAGAAAGAAAGAAGTTTACAACTGACTGGGAAGTTGAATTCAATCAACACATATCTCAAATATCAAGGAATTCAAAAGGTCGAACCTGTACTCCACAGATAATTTATGGAGAAAATGGATTTTTAATAAAATTTTACACATATCATATAAATTGAGGGAATTTTAGAATTCAAATTGTTCATGGTAAGGAAGCTAAACAAATGAACAAATACAAGTCAATTTAGAGAAAGTAAACCAAGTTCACAATCACAAAACGAAAAAGTATTAGGATTCAGTGTGAACTATAAGCTATAAATTGTTAAAATATAATGTTGCTTTAAAATGAAATAGGGGTGATACAAGTATACCTCATTTCAGAGCACAGGTATATTCTGTTAATTTGGCTGCTGGGCAAAATTCTGTATAGATAAACACAAATTCCTAGTCACTCCAATTATAAAATTGAGATTATGCTCCTAAAAATAATTAGGTCAATACTTAACAATATCACATTTGAGAAAACAGCAAATCACTGAAGCATCTATTTAGAGAAAAACTGGTTTAGATGAATACCATTACTGAAAATAAGTCACCACATACATATAGGTTTACTTTTTCATTTTAACATTAATAGTGTTGGAACATAACAAATCTAAATATTCTCTAAGAACCTCTCTCCAGCGTCTCAATATTCTAATGTTAACCTCGTAGCTATGATATCTCTTTATATTTCACCAAAGTTACTCTCTTTTTTTGTTCGTTTTGTTTGGAAAATTGCAGGCAGGGGATAGATGAAAACACTGTGCAGAGCAAAAGAGTATATACAAAAATACATCAAAGGTAATGACAGGGCAGAAGGAAATAAGCAAGTAGAAGTAAGTACCATTTATTTTAATAGGTAGGAACACGTACAAGGGAAGGCTATTCTACTTATTAGTATTTATGGAATTCAATAGTAGTGAATTTTCATATAACCAATGCTGGGCTTAAAAACAAAGTAATGCTATTTTTAATCAACCCTCCTAACTATTCTCAGTTAAGGTGTTAAAAAACAAAATAGTTATGGGACAAATGAAGAAGCTAAAGTTTGGAACAACTCCATAAGAAAGCACTGAAAATGACCTAAGCCTCATGAAAAAACAAACAAACCTAAAGAACTTAAATTATTTTTACCTGATAACGCTCTGTAAGTGATATGACTGGAGTCCAAGTATATTAAGAGATAAGTAGTTGGACCTAAGAAAATATTCATGTCATCTAAAAAAAAAGAAGAGATGTAAACTATGGCATATAAAACTCAAATTAGGCATTAGGTTATTTATGGATGATAAGCACTGGAATATGTTTAAGGAAAGTTTCAAGCACCTTTCAGAAGGCTTAAGAAGAGAAACAACAATCTTTCTGGGTTGGATTTGACCAAGTTTGTTAGAACTCTATGAATTAAGCATTACATAAATAAGGTTACTTTCAAAATCTATGCAAATCTTAAAATACACTAATTAGGGGGCCTAATTTAAGACATAAACTTTCTTTTATCAAAGGGCAGTATGAATCTGGGCACTGGTTAGAACATTTTAGATCCATTCATTTATCACTAAGATAACTATCATCTATGACAAAGTTAAAGAAACAAACAAACAAACAAACAAAAAAACTGTGCCATGAATTAGTATTCAGTGACTGTAATGCAACTGATATTATTTTGGAATTCAACTGTGATTTGCAATTTTATTTATCAACACTCATGCCAAGAGAACTTCTTAGTGATATTCTCTTACAAGTCAATGGTCTCTGGTTTTTTTTAAATTTTTATTGGAGTATAGTTGTTTAACAATATTCTGTTAGTTTCTGCTGTACAGCAAAGTGAATCAGCTATACGTATACATATATCGCCTCTTTTTTGGATTTCCTTCCCATTTAAGTCACCACAGAGTGATGAGTAGAGTTCCCTGTGCTATACAGTAGGTTCTCATTAGTTATCTATTTTACACATGGTATCAACAGTGTATATATGTCAATCCCAAACTCCCAATTCATCCCACCCTGCCATTTCCCCCTTGGTTTCTTTTTGATTTAATTGAGACAGAAAATACATAACCACTTCCAAGATTCAGTTTTCTATCAGTATTATAACTAATAGTTGACACAACATGAGACTCTCCACACAGAAACAGACAAGGGTGATGAGGCAGAGGAGCTATAAATCTTTAACTATAACACAAACAATATCTCTTTTATGTAATTAAGTACCGTAACCCTCACATTTTCTCTTGAAATAAAAATGTCTGGTAAATTTGGCTATGTTCAATATATTATTATATGCTCTAAGAGTCTCAATCAAGCCATGAAGGTATTTTCACATATTTAAATATACTTTTCATAAAGTACAAATCTAATAGTTATGCAAAGAGAGTTGTTTTGTGTTTCTGAGTTTTTGCTTGTACAAAAGGAATATAACTTCTCATTACAGGTTTTCTGTAATTTTAATGTTCACCTTTTTTCCTATTTTTTGGTGTGCCACATACAACAATTTCCCCTATTTTAGGATTCTAGAATATCACAAAGATTTATTTTATTTTATTTTTAAAGCAAAACCACTGTACTACCATAAATGCAAAGAAATAAAACTCCAATGACAGTTTACTCAGATATAACTATTCATAAATCTACTCATATCATAATGTAATTATAGGTCTCTTTTCACTCAAAAACAATATTCAGTTCTAGAATTTCCATCATCTGAATCCTAAAGTAAAGTATAAGTTGAGGAATTTTGAAAGATAGTTTAAAATAGCTCATAACTGTTATTTGTATACATTTCCCTTTGATTGCTCTATTTTAATATTCATCATAGTGTAACAGTAACATTTAATAAACTATGTATATAAAAGAAAAACTTGTACTCACATTTAAGTTGAATGTTAAAAATTATTCCCTTAATTTTTTTTTGTATTCTTGTACTTAAAAGTGAAATTTAAGATGATCTTTTAAAATTGAGTGTCTTCTGTCACTTACCAACAGGGATGTATCATCAGGTTTCTAGTCTCCTCTTTAAAAGTCAGTAACTTTATCACTGTTGTTAAACCTTTCTTTCACTTAAGTTTTAGATAACAATGAAATAGTGGGTTTCTTAGAGAGGTACTGAACTGAACAACTACTGAACGTGGGTCTAGTTTAGTAATAAAAATGAAAGGATGGACGGAAGGAAGGAAGGAAAGAAACAACTTTTAAAAGCTCTAAACCTGAAATGAAATTTTATGACCCTAATGACCATAGTGTATATAACTTTATACCCACTTTATTAATACATATACAAATAAATCAAAATTGTTGTTTAGCAGTATTAAACAAACACTACACTTTAAAATTCCAGGACACTGAGAATATTCTTATCCATAACTCACAATGACAGAAAAGATAATCAGGCCTTTGGACAACATAAAACATTTCCTGAGGTACACCACAATGCAAAATTGAAGACGAAAATATCTGAAAGCTCATCTTTGTTTGAGTTTTGACCTCTAGCATAGACGTGCTATAAAACACACCCCTCCTGTCTCCACTGAAGCCGAACCAAACTATTTGAGTTAAGAGAGTGTGCAAAGATGTGCCTTCCAGGCAAACTTTTGTCTTCTAAAAGTTAATCTCCCGAAGTACTTCCAGTTGGAAATCGTCCACTTGGGCTACTTGACACCAGGGCGTCACTTTCTCCCCTTGGCTTACCTGCTACTACTTAATTATTCTTCTAAGCAGGCTCTGGACAAGTTGGGGAGGTAGCTCTTTCAGCACTTCTGAATCCATGACGACTACAAATGTACACACCTAACACACTCCCACAGGTCTTTCACACGTCGCGAAAGCCTGACCACCTGGGAGCAGACACGACTCGAGGAACAATCCTCAAGATCAAGAAACTGACTGGATTTCAACATGTGGTGAGAGAAAATGGGCGGGGCGGGGGGGATAGGAGGACTACAGACAGCAGCTGTCCATTAAGTGGTTTAAAACTGTTGGTTAAAAAGCTGAATAAACAAATACACAGATGGGTCTAGTTCCTTGGGGATTCCGGAGTCTGAGGAGACCCCCGAGCGGTGTCCAGTTCGGCCTCTCTTGCCTAGTCCGCGTGCAAAGCGCGCACTGGTTCCGCTCTCAAACGCCCCAGCCTCGCACGTGCCTTTCCCTCCCGTTGCTCCTAATGAGTTTCATCCGCGCGCCAGGTGCCCTGAGAGACTCACCTAAGGGATCTCAGGGTCTGAGGATAGGAGGGCAACTTTCCCTCCCTGCTCTAGCCCGACCCGAACGCCCGGGGCAAGCGAGGGTCCACGCAGACGCTAGTCCCTAGGTCCGGGTGCCCGGGCGTCCGGGCGCTTTGCTGCCCGAGGGGCGGGGAGAGGCGCGCGGGAGACGTGCGGGCGGCGGGCGCGGCCACCTAGTGGGTCCGGCCCGCGCCGCCGCCGCACGTGCGCCGCCGCGAGCGCTAAGAGATGTCGGAACCCGCGCTCCCCCGGGGTCAAAGTCAACCCTGCGCGCCCGCCCGCCCTCCGCTCGCCCGGGGCCTCCGCGGATATACAGGTAAAAGCCAACAGAGAACACTCCCTTCCTCCGAAAGGTGTCTGCGCCCCTCCTTCGTGCCCTCCCTGAAGAACCGGGAAGCGCCATTTCACCCCCAAACCCACCCTCAGAGTGGGGAGACCTTTCCAAAGCTGAATAAAAATAAGAGCAGGACAGACCCCGGGTGAAGCGGCTCCTGCTAACCGTGGACAGGGGAAAGAGCGCGATCGGGGGCAGCAGTCGAGATGCACGATCATCCTGAAGCGTCACTAGGGGCCAGGAGTTTCTTCGCTGGAGAAGCAGGACTGTCCCCTCTCCGCCTCCCATTCCAGAGAAGTACTTGTGAAATGTACGCTGAAGTGTCTAACTTTGAGACCAGAAGCGTGCACTTGCCCCGTTGAGTAAATAAAGGTCAGCAGTTGGATCAGTAAAGTTGGTCCAACCGCCAGATGTTCTTACTCTCGTTTCTTCTCTCGGGGGGGAGGAGGGGGAGGAAGGAAGAGGAAGAGACAACAAACAAGAGAAATAAAAGAGTAAACGAACACAACTGGCGTCTCAACACACATATTCCTCCAGCCGCGGTCTCGCCAGACGAGGCAACACTTGGCACATACAAAACTAAAAATCGTCCGTGAGGCAACAGCAACCTCCCCTCTATCGACTCCCCCTTCCCCACATCACAAAGCAAAATGAAAAAGAACAAGCGGTGATGTTGGGTCCGGAACGCGACCCGGATGCCGAGCCGAAATTTGACACATGTCACACCCGCCCCGCCGCGCCGCACCGAGCGCAGCGACTGGGGCGAAACTTTGCCGCCGCCGCCGCCCTGGGAGGAGCGCGGAGCAGAGTAAAGGCGCACGAGCCCGGCCCTGGGTGGAGGTGGCTGGGACGGGCTGGGGGGCGGAGGTGAAGCGCGCCACAGTGAGGGCAAAGAAACTTACCGCGACCGAGGACGCCTGGGCAGCGTCCCGGGAGGTGGCACTTGCGGCGCCGAGGCAGAAGCTCCCAAACAACACACCCACGCGCGATTCCTGGCAGCTGCTGCCGCGAGTGGGGGCGCGACCGGGGTGGGGGCTGGAGGAAGCCGCAGCTGGCGGACGCGGCCGCCGCATAAATAACCCGGACCGGCGCTCAAGGGCGGGCTGCGCGGGGCTCGAGCCGGGGCGCTGCGGCCGCCGCAGAGCTGCACGCGCCGGCGTGTCTCGCGCTTTCTCGGAGGCTCGCGCTGTCTCGCGCTGCCGCTCCCCCCACCCGGATCTGTGTGTGTGTGTGTGTGTGTGTGTGTGTGTGTGTATGTGTGTGTATGTGTGTGTGTGTCTATGTGTGTGAGTGTGCGCTGGCGGCCGCGCGCACCCGGCCGCGCGCGCGTGTTGTTGGCAATGCAAACTGTACACACGCTGCGCGCCGAGCCGCCTCTTCTCGGAGGGGCGGGCGGATTGAAGGGACGCCTCCGAGGATTCTGAAATACTGTTGGGCCACTTGTTTGTTTTTGTTTTACTTTGAGTTGTTATCGTTGACTGTTGTTGTTGATCCCCAAAGTGGTTTGGAACCAGCTGGTTAGGATGCTTGTCACCCCCATCCACCTATCTCCTCCCCCGGCTCCCCCAACTTCTTTAAGGGAGGGGGAAGCGCGGAGTAGACTGTTGTTCCGATTTGCAGGGGAGCCTCCTAGCTGACGTCAGGTCCACCTGCTCTGTAAACAACTCGCCGGAGAACTTGTTTGTTCTGCGCCGGTTCCTCCCCCACCCCCACCCTTCTCCCCACCTCCTGCTCCGCCTCCTCCCGCTCGGCCCAGACGGCGAGTCGAGGAAGGGGGTTGGGGAGGGAGGAGAGAACAAAACCGTATGCTGTATTGGCAAAGCCGAGTTGTGTCTGCTGCTCCTTGGCAGTCCCCAAAGTACGTCCTCTCAGCAGACGGAGCTGCTGGCAAATGAAACAGGGGATTCCAAGCGAAGTGCAGGAAGCCTCGAAGGGATCCGAAGCCCTCGGTGGCAAGGAGTGAAAGTACTCGATAGTCAGAAAGGGAGACCCAAGCGTGCGTTAAAACGCTGATTGGCCTTTCTTTTCACGGTGTGTGCCTCCGCGGCCTGGGGTGGAGAGAGGCCGAGTGTCTTTCTCACTCTTCATTGTTGTCGTGGCTCCTGTCTCACTTGGGCCCGGGAGTTCTCGGGCTTCCTCGTGGTCGCACAGCCCTGGTCACCGGCTTGGGGCCGGGCTGCGGGCCGGCCGGGGCGGAGCTTGGAAGGAAGGGGCCGCCGAGCTAGGACTCTTAGGGTCTACGGCTTTCGAGACGGGCCCAATCAGTGACTGAGGGGAGCAAAGTAACCGGAATGAAAGGAAGGAAGAAACTGCCAGAACTGCCGTGCGCACTTCAAAGCCGAGGCGCCGGCGTGGCGAGTGCGCGGGCCTAGCTTCCAGAGCCCGGGTCTCCGCTCCTGTCCGTGGGGTGTGACTCGACCAGGTCCCACGCGGGACCGAGGGGATGACAAGGGAAAGGCCGAGGGAGGACGAGACGGGCCCGGGTGGGACATGTGACCCGCGGGGGGGGGGTGTACTGTAGCCCCTATTGCACCGCCGCTCCTGACAGGCCGTTCCTCCCCGCAGGCCCCCACCAGCCCCTCCCTTGCCCGCGGGCCGCGCGACCCTCCACTGGCCGCGTCCCCCTCGCGCCGCGGCGGAGCCGGCCGCTCTGCCAGCAAATCAGTCGCGAAGCGTGGCGTTCCGAAAGGTGCTGAAACTTTCCTCCAAATAGCTGCAGACGAGAGGCCGTGGCGAACAGACCCCGGACCCCGGCTTCTTCCCGGCCAACTTTAACATCTCCAGTGGCAGAAGAGGGGAGGTGGTGACTGGGGAGACGGGCGAGCAGGACCAACTTATGCCTTTGAGTCTTTCTTTTCCTCAAAGAGCAGCGCGCCCTTTCTCTAAAGGGCAGAAGCGAACTCACACACGCACACTTGGCACCAACTCTTCGCTCCAGAACCCGCAGTTCTCCCGCGGAGGAAGCAGCCCTGGCACCCACATCTATAAACACACCGTCGGGTTTTCTAGTGAAACCAATTAAGTCAATAAGCCACGGGGCTGGTCCTGGGAAGACGGCCCCTGCCAGGAGGACAAGGGAAGAGGTAGAGTTGGGCTTTGAATTGCGGTGCTTTCTGTGAGCTTTCAAAACTCCAGGCAGTCCGTAAGTGCTCTGCCTGTGGATTGTGTCCTCACTCTTTTTAAAATTGTCTTTTTTCGAAATACTGGCTGAATAGTGGACAAATAAACCGAAATTTTTTAAAGATGGGAGCGAGGAGAGAAGGAGAGAGCAGTCATTTAAATTATAATACAAAACGCCGGATGTAAATGACCCCACCTCGCCCTTCTGAAAGGTGGAGATCACTTTATGATAAGTAATTTGCGTTTATACTTCACAAGCAACCCTAAATAAGAAGCGGATTTTCTGAATTAACCTGAAACCATTTTGGAAAAGAGAAGAACAAACGGCGTCGAAATCCTTGGAGATCCGAGGATGTATCTTTCCACTGGGTTTGTGAATAAAGGCAACAGAACAGTCAAAAGGTCTACAGCTCTTCACTTTTTTTCCTTCTTCCTCCCCCGCATACACCGACCCCACTTACTTCCCTTTCTCTCTAGGGGTCCGACGGAGGAAGTGAGCGGGAAAGGTTTATTATAAATGAGTCTGGGCAACTTGGAAGAGAAGTTCAAGTTCCCAACGAGAGAAAAGAAAGAGGGTTATGCTCTCGAGACTTGGAAAGGAGTGGATTTAGTTAGCCTTTCACTTTTCTGTACACAAAGACACGTTTTGGTGAAATTCACAGCCACTGACGTTTCTTTCCTGTGAGTACAAATAGCCAGGCGCCAAGAGGTGCAAACGGATATCTCAGTTGGAGGAGCATATCTTTCTCTACCGGCCGCGTACCCTGGCAGGGATCTTTCTAAGCGGGGCTGAGCCCGCAGCCCCCTTGGGCGCCCTGCCTAGCTTCGCCCCTGTTATCTATCTCCTCTTCGCCTGCTGCTATTCCCGGGCCACCCACTCTTCCCCCAGGGAAGACCCCCCGAGAGTTGAGAAAACAGATACTGCCAGGAGCGGCTGCTCTCGGCGGACCCCTCGCCCGCAGCCAATGGGCTGGGCCCGGGTTCGAGAGGTGAAAGTTCAGTCCCGGGGCTTGCGGCTCGCTCCCCCTCTGCCGTCGCCTCCCTCCCAGCCAGCGCCCCCGGCCACACTGCAGACCCAGCCCTGCTACCAGGGGCTGCCATGGTGGCACGTAGTTTGTTGATGGGTGGTCATAAAATATATTTATTTGCAATTCCTTTCCTTCGCCCACCACCCCCGCCCCGACATGGCCCCGAACACTGCAGGCTTTGTTCGCCTCGCTGCTGCTGGAGCCGGCCGGGGTTTAGCGCTCTATGCTAAGAGACTCCAAAAAAAGTTGAAGTATAATAATAGGAAAACCGGGTTTCCGCAGCCGAGGGAAATGCTGAAAGGGCAAACAGCGAACGAATAGTTTTCTTTTGCACAAGTCACTGGTCAGCCCACTGGATCAAGGCAGCCTTGAAACGAAACACTGCATATCAGAGAGAGGAGGGAAGCCAAATTCTGTCCCTGTAGTCGCTGCGCAGGGTCGTAGCCACAGTTCAAGTCTCCTTTGCAGCACGTGGGTCTGAAGAAGTCATTTAAAGAGGTTCCAGGGGAAAGTTAAACAGGGCTACTGGGTAATTGAGGAGTTTCACCAAGTGGCCCTCGAAGTTCTCTCACTAAAATTTATTTGATTTCAAGTTTATTTTATGATGGAACCGCAGATCAACAAATTCCGAGCCATTGCTCTATTACGGTCCAAGCAAAAGATAAATTCGTTTGAAATGGTCCCAGCCAGAGCATCTTCAGCGAACTAAACCACCCCAAACGAGACTAACTAAAGCCAGGATGAAGGGAAGCAACTGACGCGAATGACATGTATTAGAAACGTTGGTTAATGCTTCTCCGAGTGAACCGCTTGGATTTTTAGTTGTTTGTTATAAGCATATAATTATTCACACATTTAGGTCTGTTTTCTCCAGAACTTTCAGTTAAACAACAATTACATTTTTCTTCTTCAGAGTCGTTTTATTGGTGTAATTGTGACTAATACTTAAAAATGTAACTGACTGCAGAGAGATTGCTAGCAGAGAGGCAAAGGGGAATGGTTTTTTAAATCATTTTTTTCTATTAGAGATATCATCTTCAAAGTTGTATTACTCACTTCAACTAGACTAACAAAAGTCTTCTTTAAATGCAAGGTAAAGCATTTTTCTTTTCACGTAGAAGAACGGGCACATATCAGGTTCCTATTCTTCACATCCACTACAGTTTTCTGAAGATGAGCAACTAAATAGACTCCTTTTAGACATTCTCCTATGCTTACTCTCCTCCCAGACACATTTTTAGGAAAAAGAGAACATTCCAGTTTCACCGAAGTCAAATCAAGGATAATCTATGTTACGACGTTAAATTGAATGTAGAGGTTGCAAAATTGGTGGAGTTACACCACCATCTGTCGTTAAGCTTCGGGACTACAAAATTTGGGACCTATAATAAATCTTAATGAGCTTTCCCAACTTTTTTTTTTTTTTTAATCGCAGACTACTCTTTCCGTTTGTGTTTTTATAACACATGCCCTAAAATTACCTGGATCCTGAATGAACGAATATGTCTTCATAAGCCCAATGCTTCTACCTGGGTTCTCTAGTCACCTCATCTTCAGAAAAACAAACAAAAAGCAAAACAAAACAAAAATTAAAAAAACAAAACCAAAAACCCTTCATCTGCCAACCGCCAGATACAGATTTTTCAAATCAGCTGTGGGACTGCAGATTTTCACCCCTCCCACCTTCCTTGCTTCTAATAGGCTGTTGATAGGAAAAATGGAGCCTAAACTGCAGGGTCCACCCTTGTCCTGGAGTGAATAATAGGCTCTTAATTCTCTCTTGAATGTAACCTAGTTCTCTGGTAGTATACCTAATCTTGAAACATGTAAACACAGCATATCTCTGCTACGAGGCTGACAGTGAGTGTCTTTAAAAACTGATTGAAAGGGGCTTCCCTGGTGGCGCAGTGGTTGAGAGTCCGCCTGCCGATGCAGGGGACGCGGGTTCGTGCCCCGGTCCGGGAAGATCCCACATGCCGCGGAGCGGCTGGGCCCGTGAGCCATGGCCGCTGGGCCTGCGCGTCTGGAGCCTGGGCTCCGCAAAGGGAGAGGCCACAACAGTGAGAGCCCCGCGGTACCAAAAAAAAAAAAAAAAAAAAAAACTGATTGAAAGGCAGTTAATATCAGGTTCCAGTTCTGGTTGACCTTGCTGTGGAGACAAAGATCAATTGCTCTGGGATAGAATCTTACCAAGGAAGCCTTTATCCAAATGAACACAGAAAGGGGACAATTCCTGGATAAAGAATTCCAATGCTGACTCAAAAGCCTCCATTAAGCAATGAAAACTCTCCCACAACACTCCAATGGCACATATTTATATTACATCTATTTTTTTAAGGCTCTTCAAATATCTCGGTATCTATAATATTGCACCCCTTTCCAAGTTAGGGATTTGATTACCAAATTTATATTTTCCAGAAAAGAATTTAAAACAAAATGTAAATGTACTTCACTAGAAATAATAGTATGAAGCTGAATCATACTAAATTGTCTAGATTTGACCAAATTTGACCCACACAAATGAAAATTTCATATGCTTAAATAGAACTCAGATTTTTTCTCAGACATATTCTGTCTCTGTAAGAGTAAGAATTAGTTAAATTGCCCAATCCCTGATATTTACTTCCTGCCACATTGATTCAAATATGTTGAATTGCCTGGTGCAAGGGCCCTTTGCTTGTCGATGTTGCTACAATTAAATTAGCCTTAGAGTTTGTATGTCTCTGAGTTACTGTGAAATTTTAGAGCTGAAGAAAACTTGAAGATATTCTAGTATACTCTCTTCATTTTAAAAATCATAAAGCAAAGGTCCAGAGGTGAAAGCAGGATCAAACAGCTAGTTAATAAAACTCTGATTATTATTATTTAACTATTTCATGTTTCTAAACATTCAATGACCCTCCTTCCTTACTCCACAAAAGACATTTTTGCCACACACCCCCATCTTTTTATGTTTTTTTCATATCCATCAAAACTGACATACTCCACAAAAGACATTTTTGCCACACACCCCCATCTTTTTATGTTTTCTTCATATCCATCAAAACTGACATGGCTCAGTGGTACCTTTCTTTGGATATCAGTACAGTATTACAGATGGTTAGCTGTCATGTCATGTCCACTGTAATACACAGGAGAAAAAATGTCTGATGACTTGTTTCTCTTGAAAGAGTCTATAATATTTCTTCAATAATGTAAAGAGGTTCATCACTGTTGATTGCAAGTGTTCATCATAGAAAAACTGATGGCAGGAAGTGCTAACACAAACCACAGTTTATGATGTTTTTCAGGGTTAATAATCTTCAGGAACTCCTAGGGGAGCAAAAACCACTCCTAGGGGGCCTTCACTATATTCTTAAGAAATAAAGGCTATGAGACAAAATATAACCTCGATTTTTTTTAAGCTACGAGCAAAACAACACTATATCAAGATCCTGCATCACTGTAGATTTTTATTTAGTTTAACAACTACATGGCTCCAGTAACCATCGTAGCTGACCCAAACAATGTACTGAAGTGGTTGATTGTCACAAATCACATAAAAGTTCAGTCATTTATTCTCTCCTCCTTCCCCTCCTGCTCCTCCTTTGGGTTCTCCTTCTGTATCTCCCCCTCCTTTTCCTCCTTCATTTTCTTCCCTCTGCTGTGATCTTTGTTACCACCCTCACAATAACAACTTCCAAAATTCCCCATAGATGTTTCTCTTCTAAGCTCTAGGTTTATTCAATTGCTTAATGATAGCACCATTTGAATTGTGAAAAGCTACCAACTTGCCCTCTTCACTCCTTGGCCAGCTACTCCTTATGCAGTCTGATTAATGGTTAATGACACCTTAATCCACCCAGTTCCCAAAGCCAGAAGATGCCACCTCCTCCATCTTCTTATATCGAAGCAGCGTTAGGTTTTGTTCACTGTTACCTATTTAATCTTCCATTGTCCTCTTCCATCGATCCCCATTTCTTACCTGGTCATTCTTTACTACTTTCTCATCACCTTCCTGCTTTCAGCTGCTCTTTCAGTTCATCCTCCTCACTTCTTTCTAAAACATACCTAATATGTATATGTATACCTGATTCATTTTGTTACACAGCAGAAACTAACACACCATTGTAAAGCAATTATGCTCCAATAAAGATGTTAAAAAAAACTATAAGAAATAAAACAAAACAAAAAAACATACCTAAAACACGTCACTTAGAATTATGCCAAGCTTCTCTATAGCTAATGGAATTTAATCTTAAATTCTATAGTCTGACATAGCAAATATGTCTGGCAAGTATGAGATAGCTAATAATCTTTTTTGGAATGGATGAATGAATGCATGCCCCAGATAAATATATTTTAGATGTTAAGTATATTCTGTCAGACGTTGTCGGATATATTTTTAGCTGTGTATCATTTTCAGCAAATTTTAAGTCTACTTTGCTACCCAATCATTTGGCTAAAATAGTAAAGTAATAACCAAAGATTTTCATTATTTTTATATGAAAGAACTTACCAGACAGATATAAAAGTATATTCAACCTTGTATTCAAATTCCCAACTGTACTGTTTAATGGCTCAACAAATATTTACATACTAAGCACTGTGGTAGGTATTCTGAGATCTAAAGATATATGAGATTAGGTCTCTGCCCAGAGCTTATATTCTAGTAAGAGATATAAGATATACAAAAGTTTATTTCAATAAAACATAAATTTCAATACAGCATAAGACAGAGGTATATACAGGATACAGTGAAACCAGGGAAAATACTTCTTAAGGCTATTTTTTTGTTTGTGATGAAAACTTAAATAAATATACCTTTTAATCAAAAATTTATAATCAAATAGCAGCTTCAGAAAACATAATTTTTTGATAAAATTGCAAAGTTGTGGTAAAAACATGGTTAAATCAAAGACAATGGAGGGTTTAACAATTGTGAAAAGGTATCAGGCAATCCCTTGAATTATCTCATAGTACTCTTAAATACAGAATGCACTTTTATGGAAAGACTACTTCTAATTTGTCATGATTTCACTCCAGGAAAAGAGTTTTATAATAGATAGAAAAGAAAGAAAAAGCAAAAGAAAGTAAAAAGAACTGAAAAGAAAGTAAGAGAACATAAATATTTGGAGTTTAGAAGGGATTCACGTGTTTACCTCTCTTATCAGCCTCTAACTCTGAAGTGAGGAAAGCACCTGATCCTGGGCCAATATGGTTCCCTGGGGACAGTCACAGGAAATTCCTGATTGGTGGGGGAAATCTGTTTCCCCCACCAATCACCTTTATCTGCCTCATCAAGGTGCATGCTGGTTTCCTTATGTCCCTCTTTTTTTAACACCACTCTCACCTCATTAAATATAGTATTAGGCAATACTTTCCCAGTTATATACTACCTCCTCTCTAAGTTCTTCCCTCCACCCACACAATTCTGATTCTTTTTCATTTTAACTCAGGAAAACATTTCTCACTAATTCTGTCTCTTTTTTTTTCTTTCTCCCTCTCTTCCAAGAAAACACACAAGTGCACATACACACACACACACACACACACACACAAAATCATGGTAACATGCTTAAAAGCAGAACTAGTGATATAAGAAATCAAAGAACAGGGAAATTATCATGAAAATAGAAAAAAACTAAAAACTAGTACTATTAGCTTCTGAAAGTTCCCATATAAAGGAGCAGTGAAACAGACAGTTATACCCCTCTGTGAGTTAAATCAATACAATCCAATTGGAAAGCAATTTGGCAACTTGTGTTGAGGCTTTTTAAACTAGTCCCATAGCTAGACAGCAATCCAAAAGAAATGATCTGAAATACAGATGGAAAAGCTTCATGCAAAAGCTGTTTATCATAGAATTATTTACAATAGTGCATATTTGGAAACAATACAAAAGTCAACAATATATAATGTAGTCTAACCACTAAAACAATATTATGAGATGTTTTAACAACACATAAAATGTTTTAGTTATATCACTTGGTGGAACAATAGTATATAAAAATATAAAAAAAGGCCCGAAAGAAACATACCATTTTGATACTGCTCTCTAAGCCGGCCCACAATGACCCCTACCCTCCTGAGACTCACACTCCTGTGTAGTCCCCTCCCACGCTGTTTCAGGCTCCATCTATTTGGTATAAGTGATGGTATGTCACAGTTGAGCTTGGGTTATAAAAGACTATGTGACTTCTGTCTAGGGCTCTGGATCTGTCCCTTAGGTCACTTGCTCAGGCAAGCTGCCATGCTGCCAGCAGCTCTGTGGAGAGGCCTATATGGTGAGCAAGTGCTGTCTTCGGCCAACAGCCAGGGATGAAGTGAGGCCTGCCAAGAACCATGAGAGTGAACTTGGAAGCAGATTCTTCTTTCCCAATTAGGACTTCTTGAAATGACTGCAACCCTGGCCAACAACTTGATTACAACCTCATGAGTGAAACTGAACAAGAACCACTCAGTTAAACCACTCCTGGATTCCTGACCTTCAAAAACTATGAGCTAAAAAAATGTTTGTTGACATAAAACTGTTAAGTTTTTTTGGGGGGGAGGGGGGATTTGTTACACAGTAATAGATGGCTAATATAAACAAGATAAGAAAGGTTATATTTAAATAATAGAATTTCAGGTGATTTTTTTCCCTATTTTTCATATTTTCAAATCCTCTGCAATGAAGATTAATTACGTTATAATTGGGAAAAATACTTTATTAAATAACTATTTTAAAAATTATGTTTGAAAAGACAGTGCCCTAAAGTACCTTTTAGAATTGCTACAAATTTAGTTCCCCCAATCGACATTCTCTAAGAAAACTGGATTTATCTCAAACGTAGGACATAAACATAAAATTACATTTCAATTTTCCTTTGTACTTTATTTACTAAAGAGAGATATAGAGTAGTATTTTACATTTTGTTAATACAATTAAACAGCATATCCACATATGATAAGTATCTTTCATGAATTAGCAGGGTATCTGAACACCATTCACAACACTGTTTCTGAGAAAATGCATTCCAAGTTTTATACAACTCACTTACAATGTAGTCTATTTTAACTTGGTATCTTCCTATACAGTTGGCCCTTCATAAGTAACCTTGGGTTCCATATCCTCAGCTTCAACCAACCGTGGATTGAAAATATTTGAAAAAAATTTCAGAAAGTTTCAAAAAGCAAAACTTGAACTTGCCTCTCAACTATTTACATAGCATTTACACTGTATTTACAACTACTTACATAGCATTTACAATGTATTAAGTAATATAGATATGATTTAAAGTATACTAGAGAATTGCATAGGTTATACGCTAATATTACCCCATTTTATATAAGGAACTTGAGCACCCTTGGATCTTGGTATGTGCAAGTGGTCCTGAAATCAATCCCCCTCAGGGACTGAGGGACATCTGTACATGCCAATCAAAAAATCACACAGGTAAAAGACCTTTTAAGCTTTGATTATAGTGAACAGCATAAATGTTAAAGTACTTTCAGTCTTATTCCAGGTAAATGAATAAAAACAAACTGTGAACTGATAAAGTTAAGACTAGATTCTCACTTCATATTTAATCATAAGAAACAATGATTGTCTCTTGAGGTTTTCCTAATTAGGTTATAGCACAGTTACAGCAGTTGAGTAGAGAAGGTCAATGCAAGTTTTAAATTAGTTTAGCAAAAATTAGCAAGTCAATAAGCATGTTTTTATCAAATTACAATAAACATGCTAAAACAAATGGATTGCCTAATCTGTTAATAATTATGCCTTTTCTCTTCATAGTATAAAAACCTCAAATAACAATTTTATGCTCAGTTGATTTCTCAAAAAGTTTAAGTCATTAAAAACCATAAAAGTCATTTTTGGATTTTATAATATTTTTTATATAATCAATTTTTGATTACATCTAGATTGTCTTATGGATTTAAACATTGATAAAATAGGTACATTAAATAATGTTCATAACATAGGAATATGCAGTGTGGGTATACTATTTAGTTCTGTTGATAATAACTATGAACATCAAGTGCATTGTTGAGTTTACTTCAGCAAACTATTATATAGAATATTATCATTGTGTTCATGATCATAAATACATATAGTTCCTCCCATAAGAATATATCATAAGTATTAGACAGATAATTTTCTGCTGAAGCAAGATTTCATTTCCTTATCCAAAGATTCTCACATTTTCTGACTTATTTTTTGAAGTTAAAAAATCTTTTCATTACTTCTATGATCCTTTGTCCATCATGTTGTTGATTCATCTTCTATAACAATTCTCTTTTCCACCTCTTCACTAAATTCTGTGAATCAGGATCAAAGACAAAGATGTCTGAACTGGTGAAAGAAATGTATGATATTTTAACCAATTGAAGAAAACTCCTTGATACCATCCATGTTTTTTTCAAATAACTAGGTCATTAAGGATTATAAATCATAAAGAATCTTTGTTAGAAAAAAATCGAGTATCCATTAAGCAAAAAGTCCATGCCCATTAGTCTATGATCCTATATGGAATCAAATTCAGGTAATTTATTTTCAGATAAGAGATATGAAAACTCTATGTTGGGACATAATACTGAGGAAAAGACACGAAAACGAACCACCGAAGGCAACTTGACCCCTAAAATAGGGTTAGTAAGATGAGCTCTACCTCACAGATTTTAGCAGGGAAATGTGGTGAGCAAATGTAAGACTTTCAAAGAAAAGGAAGTTCATACAGCTGTTTGTGAGAATTAGATAAACTGTGGTCATAAAATATAGACCCTTTTACTTCCTGAATTCAATTCAGTTCATTTCAGCAAATATTTATTGAGTCTACATTATTTGTCTGTCAATATTAACATCTTAGAATCATAATCTTTAGGTTAGATAAGGGCTTAGAGGTCACCTAATCCAAGATTCTTCCCAAGGAAGGAATTTGGATTTGAATTTTTGTAACGAAGTGATATTTCTTGGAGACTTTTTATTAAGAATAGTCAGGAAATAAGAGTCCAGAGGTGGCTGGCTTCCCAAGTTTTTTCCAAAAATTCTTGCATTTCAATGAGTAAATGTCTTCAGTGCATTTTTTATTGCATATTGAACAATTTACCTCTTGACATTTGTAGCCTAAACTGAAGCTGAACATACTTATTTCTTGGAAATAAGTATGCTTCCTGCTTCCCCCAGGCAAACCTAGACTCCCTCCTGTCAGTTTCCTAAAGGTTTACTTCTTCCTAGAGGTTTATCCTGGAGCTAACTCTTCATCCCTCTAAAATAAAGTCTGGAGTCAGACTCCCCTTAGGTGATCTTGCTTTTGCATTGCTTCTTCATTGTTGGCTTTGGATATAGCATAGGATACATACTTTGGTTGCCTTGCTTAGCAACCATCCTTAACTTTACACTGATTATTTGAGGGCAGTCCTTAATTCCACAATAATCAAGTTCATCAAGGATTTGATACCTCATCTTTGACGAGTAATCATCAAAGATGCTTCTAATGTCAAGAGCTGACTCAGCTGGAAGAGAAGACAAATGCTGAGCACATTTGTTGGAACAGGCCTACTAGTCCAGTTCTTTCCTACGGCAGAACCTCAGGAACTGCTTCCCTGAAAATATTCTGGGCTGCAGACCTTTGCAGTGGGTGCTTAAGTTTCCTTACCTTGCTCATTCTATAGCAGTGCTTTTCCTAAGGTACTCACTGGCAAGAGCAAATCATCTTGAGGTGGATATACAGAACAATCAGGTACATTTGCTTCTCCACATATAAGTTAGTTGCTAAACATTAAGATGAAATCTAAGGAGCTTGTAAGATGCATGATCTGAGTGGAGATTAGGTGGGGCAGCCTCAGTTAAAAGTGTTTTAGGGAATACTCCGGCGGTCCAGTGGTTAGGACTCCTCCCTCTCGCTGCAAGGGCCCGGGTTCAATCCCTGTTGGGGAACTAAAATCCCACAAGCCACGCAGCACGGCCAATAAAAAAGTGTTTTACACAAATCCTGTCTTTACCATTCATAACCATTAAACAGAATAGGTGACACTATTATTTTGCCAACTACAGTCAGACTTCCCAACCTGCGGATATGGTGGGCTGACTGTACTATGCTACTTTATATAAGTGACTTGAGCATCCTTGGATTTTGGTATCTGCTGCGTCCTGGAACCAAACTTCCCTGGGTACAATATTGAGGGATGAATGTGTAGACTTAGACTTCTAAAATACAAACTGAGAAACACATGTAAAAAGAGAGATGACTGAACATATTAAATCTTGAATATTGTTTTTTGAATAATGATAGAAACAAAAAAAATCACCACGAAAAATGGTTCACCTCAATTAGAGAGATTTGAGATTAACATATAATAGGCATAAAAAATGCACTGAAAAAGTATTAATCAATTGATTTTATGTTGCAAATTTTAAAATCACATAAGGAAAGTATATTACTAATACATTTTCATTTTTCTTCTGTGTATTCTGACATTTTCTATAAACTAAATCTATTTTCAGTTTTTGATTATTGATTCTGGTTTTGGTAGATTTCTGACTTTCGTGAAAGGTAATAAATTTATGGGTGTTTATTGATGTTTAAATGATAACACAGCTAACTTTTGTAATACTTATTTAAAGTAACCCGGTTACTTATTAGATTGGCCTTTCTTAGGATAGGTTTAAATTTTTTTTTTGGTTTCTTTTTTTTTTAATCGAAGTATAGTTGATTTACAATGTTGTGTTAGTTTCAGGGGTACAGCAGAGTGATTCAGTTATACATATATATCTATCCATTCTTTTTCCGATTTTTTTCCCTTATAGGTTATTACAAAATATTGAGTATAGTTCCCTGTGTGATACAGTAGGTCCTTGCTGGTTATCTATTTTATACATAGCAGTGTGTACATGTTAATCCCAAACTCCTAATTTATCCCTCCCCCGCTTTCCCCTTTGGTAACCATAAGTTTGTTTTCTATGTCTTGTTTTTTATATCTGTTTTGTATATAAGTTCATTTGTTATCATTCTTTTTTTTTTTAGATTCCATATATAAGTGATATCGTATGATATTTGTCTTTGTCTTATTTCACTTAGCGTGATAATCTCTAGGTCCATCCATGTTGCTGCAAATGGTATTATTTCATTCTTTTTTATGGATGAGTAACATTCCATTGTATATATGTACCATATCTTCTGTATCCATTCATCTGTTGATTGACGTTTAGGTTGCTTCCATGTCTTGGCTGTGGTAAATAGTGCTGTAATGAACAATGGGCTGCATGTATCTTTTTGAATTATGGTTTTCTGCAGATACGCCCAGGAATGGGATTGCTGGATCACATGGTACATCTATTTTTAGATTTTAAGGAACCCCCATACTGTTCTCCATAGTGGCTGTACCAATTTACATCCCCACCAAGTATGTAGGAAGTTTCCCTTTTCTCCACATCCTCTCCAACATTTATTATTTGTAGATATTTTGATGACGGCCATTCTGACCAGTGCGAGGTCATACCTCATTGTACCTTTGGCTTGAATTTCTCTAATAATTAGGGATGGTGAGCATCTTTTCATGTGCTTGTTGGCCATTTGTATATCTTCTTTGGAGAAATATCTATTTAGGTTTTCTGCCCATTTTTTGATTGGGTTGTTTGTCTTTTTTTATTTTTTAAACGTCAGTTCATTGGTTTGTTTATTTATTTATTTTTGGCTATGTTGGGTCTTTGTTTCTGTGCGAGGGCTTTGTCCAGTTGCGGCAAGCGGGGGCCTCTCTTCATCGCGGTGCACAGGCCTCTCACTATCGTGGCCTCTCTTGTTGCGGAGCACAGGCCCCAGACGCGCAGGCTCAGTAGTTGTGGCTCACGGGCCTAGTTGCTCCGCGGCATGTGGGATCTTCCCAGACCAGGGCTCGAACCTGTGTTCCCTGCATCGGCAGGCAGATTCTCAACCACTGTGCCACCAGGGAAGCCCGGGTTTTTTGTCTTTTTGATTTGGGTTGTTGTATTGAGCTATATGAGCTGTCTGTATATTTTGGAGCTTAAGCCCTGGTCAGTCCCATTGTTTGCAAATATTTTCTCCCATTCTGTAGCTTGTCTTTTCATTTTGTTTATAGTTTCCTTTCATATGCAAAAGCTTTTAAGTTTAATTAGGCCCCATGTGATTATTTTTGTTTTTATTTTCGTTTTTATTTTCATTACTCTAGGAGATGGATCCAAAGAGATATTTATTTACTAGGTAGACATTTGAAGAATACCTCGAAAATGGAGTGAGCTATTTCTTGGACAGAAGCACCAATATAAACCAAAATGATAGTTTACTATACTAAAAATAAATGTGTGAATTGGACTTCCTCAAAACTTAAAGAAAAGCTTTGTTCTTCAAAAAACCTGTTAGAAAGGCATGAAAAGATAAGCTGTAAACTGGGAGGAAGTATTGGCAACCACATATCTGAAAAGAGATTTGTATCTAGAGCATATAAACTATCCTCAAAACTTAAAAGCGAAAAAAAGAAAAGGAGGG
>NC_041218.1:36396259-36443822 GCF_002837175.3 Physeter macrocephalus
AATACAAAAAGAAACAAAGGAAGAAAGCAAGCAACAATTCAACTAGAAAACTGACAAAAGACATGAGGAGACAATTTATCAGAGAGGATATACAAATGACAAATAAGCACATGAAAAGATGTTTAACATCTACATTGTAGATGGCTATTACACACCTTTTAGGACTGATAAAAATTTTAAAAATAGTGGCAATGTCAAATGCTGGCAAGGATGTGAAGAAACTGGATTTCTCAAACATTGCTGGTGGGAATGTAAAATGGTACAGCCACCCTGGAAAATAGTTTCTTAAAAAAGTAAACATAAACTTATTGCACAACCCAGCAATTGCACTAGTGGGCATTTATCCCAGAGAAATGAAAATTTAGGTCCACCAAAAACCTGTACAAGAATGTTTATAGCAGCTTTATTTGTAATATCCCCAAACTTGGAACAATCAAAATATCCATCAAGAACTGAATGGCTAAACAAACTGTTACATCAATACCATGGGATGCATGGAATTAAAAGGAAGAACTATTGATGCACACAACTTGGACAGATCAAGGGCATTTTGCTGAGTGAAAAAAAGTCACATAGTGTATGATTCCATTTATGTAACACTCTCAGAATAACCAAATTATAGGAATGGAAAACAGATTAGTAGTTAATAGGGCTTAGGGACCATGGGGTGAGGGGTGTGGTTGTGATTATAGAGGGGTAGCATGAGAGATCACTGTGATGGAACAGTACTGTATCTTGATTGCTGTGGTGGTTACACAAATACATATGTGATAAAATGTCATAGAACTACACACATACATTGTACCCATGTTAGTTTCCTAGTTTTAATGTTACACTATAGTTATATAAGATGTACCCATTGGGGGAAACTGGGTGAAGAGAACACAGAACCTCTCTGTAATATTTTAAAATCTTCCTGTAACTATGTAATTATTTCAAAACAAAACGTTTTTAAAAAGTAAATATGTAGAACTGACAAAGAAAGCCAAGAATTAAAAGGGAAGACAATGGATTGTATTAATAACAAAGTCACAGCATGAAACAGTCTATTCGTTTATGTTCGTGAATAGTATTTAAGAAAAAAAAATCCTCATTCTTTTATTAAACACAGTTATGCCTATTTCTTCATGCCTAAATAGGTAATAGGTTAGTTAGGTTAGATTTTCCTGTTCTAGAACTTCATATGAGCTGACTCATATAATAGTGTTTTGTGTCTGTTTTCTTTCACTAGAATAATGATTTTGAGGTTCATCCATGTTACGTGTGTCAATAGTTCATTTCTTTTCACTGCTGAGCGGTATTCTATTGAAGATATATACTACAATTTCTTACTCATGTATTTTTTGATAACTGTGTGGGTTGCTTCCAATAACAGTAACAGCAACAACTATAGTTACAAACCCCCAAACAAAAAGAAAACCCTTGTGTCATTTAGGAATTCTTTTGCCTTTAAGTAATAGCATATTTAATCAACATATGGACATTTATTGTGCCTTAACCAAAAAAAAAAAAAAAAAAAAAACCTCTGAAGATGCATACTTCCAGGGTTGGTCTAGCAGCTTAAACATGTTACAAGTAACTAGATTATTTTAATTTTTTGTTCTATCATCCTTGGTGTGTTGATTCTTCTCCATATGCTTGTGACCTTATGCTTGCAAGTTGACTTAAATTCCTGTTCACAGCAAGAAAGAGAGGAACAGGGCAGTTCCAGCATGTTCTCTCCTGTCTTTTTATGAGAAAGAAAAACTTTGCCAAAGCTCCCCAGCAGACTTCCCCTCATGTCTCACAGCTCTGAACTGTTGCATCACTGGCTCAAGAACCTGGGAAAGAGGGCAAAATTCTAATGATCAGCTTCCCTGAAACAATCATATTTCATCACTAGGGATGGAGTCCATGGTCAACCCAGACAAATTAGGGTTCTGTTAGCAGAGAGACAGAGGAATGGCTGATAGATATGGATCTAACAGTGTCTGCCATAATACCTTCCCTTGATCTCTTTCTACTAATTTATATTTTTTTTCCTCAGGTGAGGGTTCTTCTTAACTTCTATCACCTCAAATATTTTTAAAGAAATACAATTCTTCCAATGGCACTTGTATAGATATATACTATAGAATTTTTATTTGTTTTAAAAGAGACTGTAGATGAACAAAAGTCTACATTTAGGGCAAAATATAGTCACCAAAATATTTGTCTCTAATTGTGATATCCTGTTCATATTGAAGAGATGCTCTAGAAGTACGATGATACCATTCCAATTTTACCATGTCCATGTCCCAGGAGGAAATGTTCCCAACTTTCTGTTCAACTTTTCCATACTTAGACCAACCATTTGTATATGAATCAAAATATTATATTTAATATATACCAGCTGTATAAAAGTAACCTTGAATTTAAGATATGATAAGACTAAAAAGAAAAGCTTTTATCACAACTTCCTATGTACATTTTCATCAACTCATATGGTGCACATCTGGGTCTTTGATAGCTTTGTGTTTAAAAAAAAAACCTAACAGATTCAAAATTACTTTTAAAATCCTGTGTTTTTCTCTAGTCAGTCATTTAAAAAGATTAATATTATTAGCATAATCATAAAGCTATCTATGAAAGTAATTTGAAGATAGAGATAAAAATGCATTCTTAAAATCTAAATGTTTTACATTAAAAAATAATAATCTCATTGAAAAAGAAAACATAAAGAAACTAATAATTATTGAACACTTAAGATATTCCAAGCAATAAACCTGGTGCTTTGTACACTGCCTGTGATTTAGTCCTCTCCAAATATCATGAGAAAACTAAGATGCAGAGGAGTTAAGTAATTTGTCCTAGGTCACATTAAAAAATTAAATCCAGTTCTGTGGATTTATTATCCAGATTTTTTAAATTAATGAAGAACGAACAACCAACCAACCAAACATCCCAAGAAGCCAAATCAGTGCAAACCTTGATAATATTAGAGAACTCTTTATTTATGTTGGATAAAATAGAATCTAGGAAACCCAAGAAAACATAAAATCTAAATGTGGTGTATTTCTCCCACTTTATCCTTATTGCCATCAGCAGTTTCTAATGATCTAACCTCTAGCAATGCTCACCTTCTCCTCCACCAAAGGCACATGCCAGATGAATTTAGAAAGGTTTAACTGAAGAAGATGTGTTCAATAATCAAGCAATTAAAATGGGCAGGAAAAACACAGAGTACTAGAAAAGCAATGTGAAAAATTCACTAGACTTTGAATCCAGTGAAAATGTAAAACTAACCTAAAACAAAAATGGCATACAATTTGGGCAGAGAAAGCACTTGAAGAATCATCAAAGGATTTAACCCCAGTGAATTTTATGAGGCACTGTCAGGCAAAAAGGAACTATGATAAAAGAATAGACAATAAGAGTGAGAAAAAGGGTGAGGGGGAGTGAAAGTATATGCTGAAAGAAAAAAAAGAATAAAGGGACTGGACTGTGTGTATAATAATGGAAAAATGAGGCTCTTTTCATACAGATGGTGATCAGTGGCCGGAGCTTTGAATACAAAGAAAAGAAGTGTGATGATGCAATTATAAAAGAAAGTTAATGGATAGATGAGAAAAGCCTTACCATGGTCAGAGTAACAGGAGGACAAAGCCACCTTGGAGGAGGCCTTTAGGCCAAGTGCATAGCCAAGGAGCAGGTCTGTGCTGTGCAAACTGAACAGCAAGTAACCTCTGAGGCAGAAGTCAGTGTTTGTGTTTGTGTGAGAGTGTGTGTGTGTGTGTTTTGGGGTGGTGGATGGGGTTGTCTTAAGGCATCAGAGAAACAGAATACATTTTCCTGGAACCTCAATTTTACTTTCTGGTAAACAATCAAAATATCATTGCTAATTATCCTATGGTATAGAATGTCAAATTCACAAGAATTTTTAAGATAAATTATTTTCCCAACTTTATTTAGATATAATTGACATATGACATTGGGTAAGTTTAAGGTATATCATTTTGATTTGATACACTTACATATTGCCAAATGCTTACCATAGTAGGGTTAGTTAACACTTCTATCACTTTAAATAATTACCATTTCTTTTTTGTGGTGAGAACATTTAAGATTCACTCTTCTAGCAACTTTCAAATATGCAATACAGTATTATTAGCTATAGTCACCATGTTGTACATTAGATCCTCATGACTTACTTGGTAACTGGAAGTTTGTACCTTTTGATGCCCTTCACCCATTTCACCCACTCTTCCACTGCCCACTCCCTTCCCATCTGGCAACCACCAATCTGTTCTCTTTATTTATGACTTTGTTTTGTTATGTTTGTTCATTTGTTTTGTTTTTTAGATTCCACATATAAATGAAATAATATGGTATTTGTCTTCTTCTGTCTAACTTATTTCACTTAGCATAATACCACATAGGTCCATCTATGTTATCACGAACAGGAAGATTTCATTCTTTCTTTTATGTCTGAGTAATATTCTTTCACCATTCATCTATCAATGCCCACTTAGGTTGCCTCCATAGCTTGGCTATTGTGAATAATGCTGCAGTGAACATACAGGTGCAAATATCTTTGTGAATTACTGGTTTTGTTTTCTTCAGATAAATACCCAGAAGTGGAATTGAGGATCGTATGGTAGTTCTATTTTAAATTTTTTGAGGGACCTCCATACTGTTTTCCAAAGCAGCTGTACTAATTTACATTCCCACCAATAGTGCACTAAGGTTCCCTTTTCTCCACATCCTTGCCAGAACTTGTTACATGTTGTCTTTTTGGTGATGGCCATTATGACAGGTGTGAGGTGATATCTCATTGTGGTTTTGATTTGCATTTTCCTGATGATTAGTGAACATATAGTTTTTTGATTGAAAAGAAATATGATCTCACAGATAAGACACTGATTCACATTATGCATTTTAAAACCCAAAGAGGCTGGGACGGAATCACTATCACGTTCAAAATTCTTCAACAGCTCTGCATAGATGCAGAATGAAATTAAAAATCCTTTTCTTAGCACAAAAAGCCATTGTGCCTGCTGTTTACCCTTGTCTACTCTTGTCCCTTCTCCTTACTTGCCCCCTGAGACTTTCCTTTTTCAAAATTACAGTCTTGGGGTTTCCAGAATTTGTCATGCCCATAGTGTCTCCTCTGCCTAGACTGTACCTTTCTCCTTGTTAACCTGGGGCAAGTTTTACTTGTTCCTTCCAAGCTCTCACTGCACTTTGTCTATATCCCATTAAGGAAAAAATCTTCATGTATTTCTCTGAATAGTTTTCTCTTCATGAGATTCTAAGCTCCCAGAGAGTAGAGACCAATTCTTTTCTTTCACTAGAGGCCTCACAGAAAGTATATCACATATGGACAGAACCTAATAAATATGTATGGAATAAATGTACTTTAATAAATGAATTAGGCCATCTAATACAATATTTGGATATAGGTATGGGATAAAACTTATTAAATAAAACTTCACTGCAGACAAAAGCCACAATTCATTGAAGTAACATGCTGGAAGAAAGGGATATAGAGTTAAAAGAAAATTACGTAAGTACTAATCATATGTCACATTTTTTCCCAGAATGCTTTAGGGAAATGTTTTAAAAACTTTAAAGGAGCTCTTCCCTTCAAATCAAATCCCACTGAGAAGTGTAAATGAATGAAACTGAACAATACAAATTTTCTCCAATGCATGTAGGTGAGGCAGTTTTAGGATTCTAGCGAGAAAAGCAAATGAGAGACGTACTGTCAAAGACACAGAATATTAGTAACTTACTTTTACATGGGACTTTTCAGCTTATAAATTGGTTTGACATTGTGTCATTTGAGCCTCACAACAACAGTGTTAAAGTTGGCAGGGTAGATACTATCCCAATTAACTAAGTCAAGGAAAGCTTAAGTGACTTGCCCAAGTCTTGCCAAGGATTGCTCTCACTGCAGTTATATACTGTAGCTACTCATTAAAACCAGGTCCTAGGATATACAGCTGATCCTCTCGTGTAGAGTTGCCATTTGAATACACAAATACACACACACATGCACACACATAAATGTCATGGTAACCCTGGAAACCTCCCAGTGGCATTCCTCAAGCATAGTAGTTGCATATCCCCTGGGCACCCAGCTCTTTCTTCTTTGCCCTATTGCTATGGAATATGCCCAGACAAGCTGTTTCCCAGTCTTGTTGATTCTAGGGCAACAGAATTTTTACAGTTTTTTTTTTCTAAATGTAAGGTCTACACAATCCAGATATCCCTCTATAAATGCCTAGATGGAATATTTCACTTGGAGTTTTATACATATAAGAAACTGTTTGTTCAAAACCACAGATCCTACAATGTAACATGGGAATTTCACACATTTAAAAAATATAGAAATTCATAAACAACAAAAAAATTAAGAATTCCAAGGAATTAGGACCAACTACACAATTGGAGGGTGCCATCTCTAAGACCACCCTCATTTCTGACACCAATTACAAGATCAGGGTGTTCCCCAAACCACTCTCAAGTTTGATAATTCTCTAAAAGTACTCATAGAACTCATTGAAAACTATTACACTCACAGTTACAGTTCATCACAGGAAAAGGACATGAATTAATAGGATTAAAATCAGCCAAAGGAAGGGACACATAGAGCAGAGTCCAGTAAGGTTCCAAACATGAAGCTTGCATTGTCCTCTCCCCATGGAGAAGGATGTGTTGCTTGCTCAACATTGTTGTGTGACAATATGCATGAAGTACTGCCAACCAGGAAAGCTCAGCCAGGTTTGGGAATTCAAAATTTGTATTAGGACTTCGTTCTGTAGGTATTATGGATTGACCGACTTCCCACCTGGTTACTCTCTTTCTCCCGGCTGACTGACACTGGATGATCCGAAGTCCTCACCCTAAGTGACACTGCTGGTCTGTCTGGCATGTCCAGCCTGTTTCCTAGGACAGCTGAGTGTGGCTGGTCACACCCTAAGTCTAGTGTGACCAGTCCCCACACTCAACAAGGACACTTCTATTGGGTATGACATAGATTACTTCCTAGAAACTGAAGGCTAAGCCCAGACCTCTCCTTGGGCAAGACCAAATTCTTTACTACCTAGGCCACAACCAGTCTTTGGTCAAGGCTCTCCTACAGCAAAACAATCAAGTTTGAGCATCTCCATTTAATATAGTATTTATAACAGACAGAGAAATAGTATCATTATAAATATGCCTAACATTTGGAGGAGACAGTGTAGGGGTAGCAATAGATTTTAAGAAAAAACTAATCCATATTATAAAGCCATCACATCCATTTTCATATTTTTGCCTTTTGATCTACCACTGTTTGTATCTTGTCATAAATTTGTGTAGAACTATTTAGCATATAGATTAGCTGATGGTTAACTAAATGTAGTTCTTTATCAGGCCAGTCATTTTCCAGCCGTATTATATCCTGAGGAGGTTCTAACTTAGTTTCCCAATATATTTGATCATCAATATCATATTATAATCCTACCAACAGTGCTAGTGTTAAAACATATCACATTATGGTAGTAGATATAACCTGAAAAAAATAGTAAAAAGATATTGGCATATTACTATATTCTCACTTGTCATTAACAGTTAGTCCAGTCTATAATTATATTATATGACCAAAACATCTCCCAGAGTGATGCTACTCAGGTTTGCAGGCTTCTAGTCAACCTTGTAAGTTTCCAAAATAGTTTCCAAAAGCAGGAGTAGCTTCATTCTTTCAGATACGTGGCATAATGAAAGTAAGAGACAGTATTATCTCTCGCTATGGGTCTCTTGAGTAGGCAATATAATATTGGATTTTCCTCACTGTAAAACCAACTTATTCCTTCTCTTATCATTAGCTACTACTCCTCCTTCTCTACATTTATACCTACACTTTTTCATCTTTGGAAGGGATGTTAGGTTGAGCCACTGTGCTGGTCCAGATTGCAGTAGCAATACTAGTCAAGCCAATGCCTCCTGTTCAGTCCACTTCTGTTCATATAGAGTTGCACAGGTAGAGAACTAGTGTGCTGTCTTGACCACTAGGCAATATAACTGCATTGACTGTCAACCTAATTTTGCCAGATTGGATGAGGGCACATTTCACCCCATCAAACCCTAGGAATTCTAACATAAACTTTATTTATTTATTTATTTATTATAAATTTATTTATTTATTTTTGGCTGCTTTAGTTCTTCGTTGCTGTGTGTGGCTTTCTCTAGTTGCGGCGAGCAGGGGCTACTCTTTGTTGTGGCGCACGGGCTTCTCATCGTAGTGGCTTCTCTTGTTGCAGAGCACGGGCTCTAGGTGTGCGGGCTTCAGTAGTTGTGGCACGCAGGCTCAATACTTGTGGCTCGAGAGCTCTAGAGCTCAGGCTCAGTAGTTGTGGCGCACAGGCCCAGTTGCTCCGCGGCATATGGGATCTTCCCAGACCAGGGCTCGAACCCGTGTCCCCTGAATTGGCAGAAGGACTCTCAACCACTGTGCCACCAGGGAAGCCCTCTAACATAAACTTTAAAAGGTTTAGTTCCAGTTTCTTACTTGCTGGTTCCAATCACCTTCCCATCTTGGAATAGGATTCTTCTGATGGGCATCGCAATATCCTACTTTAATGCATACCCTTAAATTCCCATTGTCAGAAAAAGTCTTATCCCACCAGAGGAAGGAACTGAAAATGGATCATCATTTTCTGAGAGACTTGATGCTTCCTGTGTAATACCATTAAAGGTCCCCTAAGCAACTGCATCTCTAGTCATGTATTTTACTCACTTTGGATTACTTAAAATTATAGTACAGTGGTTCTTAAACTTTATCAAAACCATCTAGAGAGAGTCTGATTCAGTGGGTCTGTAGTGCAAACCAGGAATTTTCACATCTAAGTTCCTAGGAGTCACTAATGCTACTGGTCTGCAAACCACTCTTTGAGAATAACTGTCAAACCCCATGATTTTAGAAATCATCTGTTTATTTCTGTTTCCTTTCAGGAATATAAGCTTTTTAATTACAGGAAAAGTTTTATTCATCAATATGTTCCCATGACCTAGCAGAGCATTTAGTAAAGAATCAATAAATATTTGTTGATTAAATGAATGATAATGCTGTTTCTAGCTTCATGCTACTTATATTGATACTGCTTCTACTGGTGAAATCATTTGCATATTTGAGGACAGCAACATGACTTTATTTTTCATACATGTAGTTTAGTGTTTTAATATATAAATATCAATAATAAAACATTATTTATTATACTTTAATAACATCAGCATGATATGTTGCTAATGGTCTTTGCAGAAATATTTTTTTACTAAATCACTACGTATATATGTTTGTGCATGTGTGTCCATGTGCTGGGTTTAGAAGAACACTGTTTTTCTTTTACTATATGCGAATTGATAGTATAAAACTGTTACATGAAATATGTGGCAGCTGTATACCTTGCAGGCAAAATTAATGAAAAAGAAAAATTTATAGAATCTAGGCTAATTTGAAAGTGTGATGAAACATGTCCTCACAAATTAAAGTTTGGAGAATGGTAGAAAGTACAAAAATCATTGATAGTCTTTCTGAAGATTGCTCCCCATTCTGTCTTCTGCTCATTAATTGTTAATATTCACTTAGATTCTAGTTGGTCTCTTTAATGCCAGGTTCCCAAACTCAAGTGGAACTAAAGGCAAACTACCTTAATTTTCTCTCTTTTACATCCCTCTTAAAGTTTTTAAACAAGCACTACTAATTTTAAGAAATTAGCTAACCAAGTACCCCAGGGGCCATGATTTAGTCCAATCTCATTAGCTAAGTGAGGCCTAACCTCAGTGTCGCCCAACTTACTTAGGAGATGTAATTAAGAGGCCAAGGAAGGGAACAGTGTGGTTGAAGCTATGCCAGGACTTACAAGTGAAATGATGAGAAACTACAGCAACTAGGATAATTTAAAGTTGCAGAAGAGAAGGTAAGTAAATAAAATTAATGCTATAAATGATGTAGCAAAAGCTGATGAGTCTCTTCTTTGAATCAATCCAATGACATGTCAAAACTAGTCACTGGATGTTATTAGTGGCATATAAATGTAAAACCAATAAAAAGAGGTACTTCACCATCCAGCACAAAACCAAACTATGAAATACTTAACCACTAAAAATTTAGTGTTAAATTCCACAGTTAGATTTTTTTAATGACTTAAAAATTCATTTTAGTTTGATTTAAAAACTCATAACAGACATAAAACTAAGGTTTAAGGGCATGTGTTAAGTTTTGTCAACTGAAAAGAACCACTTATTCAACTGAAGATGTGCGGCTTTTTGATAATTTTACCTAATGTGGAAACACCAGGCATCACTGATAGATAAAAGCAATGTGAAATGTGAAATATCCTGTTTGTGTCCTGTTTGAGGAGATATTTACAAAATGAGTGAAAACAAAAATCCCTGTTATTGCAAGAGATTTTTTTCAACCTTGCTGAGCTTAAAATATTAGTCTTGATTTCATTTTGGAAAATGAAAACCACACCAAATGTATTCAGTTGCATTCTGGTCCAAGTCAAAGCTGTGAACTAGGTGAAGGTTTCCTTTGAGGCTAGCCCACTTCCCTTTGGTGTCTAATGCAGTACTCTCATTCTATTTCAGGGTTGCCCATTTATGTAACAGGCTTCCACATCCTGCAGGGTCCAGATCTCTAATAGGTGATGATTTGCTAATCCTGTGAAGTAAACTGTGCTAATAATTGGGTAGGGTGCCATAGACTAATACTTCCTAATTCAGTTAGTGAAAATTGCAGTCTCTTAGGATTACAGGAGACCTTAGAGGTTACACTCCACACAGTGCAAGAATCCCACCCAAGGGACCTCTTCAGTAACAGATCCTGTTATAGGAAGTACACTACTTCACCAGGTGAGGCAGTTTTAGATGTTAAAAAGTTATGTTTTATATTAAGCTGAAATCAAGACGTATCAGGATGTAGGGAAAAGAACATTTGCTATGGAGAAGGCCCAAGGCCAAATTCCAGCTTCACCATTCACTATCTGTACGAATCCGAGCATGTTTTTGTTTTTGTTTTTAACTTCACTGACCTCAGTGTCCTGATTAAGAGGAATAAAAGAAAAATCTCAAAGAATCATGATAATATTAATTACTAATTATTTGTAAGACATCATCTAGTGCTGGGTACAAAGTGATGATCCAATAAATCATATACTAATTTTATCTTTTCTCCTATTATCCCTAGTCTAGTTCTTCCTATATGAAACAAAATTGTTCTGTTCCTTTTATTTCATGATAACTTTCAAAATGTCTAAACCTAAGTGTCATATTTCTTCTTTTACTCTTTTCTTTTTCAGTCTAAATAGCACCATTTCCTTCAGCCATTCCTTGTATGGCCATGTTCTTCCAATCCCTCACTATTCTATTTCCTTCATGTAAATGCATATTGTATTTTATAAATATCTTTAGGGAATGATGGTGCCTGTAATCGGGGATGGTTCTCTAGAGATGGGTTATATAAAATAATTTTTGAGATGTTTATTCTCCATTCCCTACACCATCTTATCTTTATCAGTCCCTTTGCCCTGCTTCATAGCACCTTATCCTTACTGGGAATATTTTCTTTATTAATGAGCTGACTAATTAATTCAATAAGTATATGTTTGTTTATTATTTCTCCCTCTTATCTGAACATGTCACATGATGGCAGGAGTCTAGTCTTTTTGTTCACCCTTTTATAACTGGTACTTAGTACAGTCTCTGGCACATCAAAGATGCTAATGAATATTTGATAAATAATAAATTCAAAAGCAGTTTGAGAAATTATTCTAGGTAGAGATGATGGTAACTGTATACATGAAATTGACAACTCACAAATCTTGCATAAAAAAGTAACTGCTTAGAATTTTAAAAATTTTTATGGCAAAAATGTATATATGATAGGAAAAAGAGAACAATGGAGGGAAATTATTCTGTCCTTGATTCCACTGATCAGGCCTTCCTTTTGGTTAGGTTCCAAGCGGCTGCTCCCCAGGCACGGAGACTACCCTCCACCTAGAGACAGAGGAATTCCTTCTGCAAACAGAGCAGTATACTTGCCTGCAATTGAGGGAATCCTCCTCCAAATGCCAACTTTGGTTGGCAGATAAAAAGGAAATTCTTGTGCCCTGGCATGCCTTAGGTAAGCAGAGTTGTGGCCATATGTCCTTTGTGAAATGAAGATTGCAATAAAAAATACTGTAGAGAGGTACTTTGTAGTTTAACGAGGTAATTGTTCAGGTACTATTTAAGGGGATAATTTAATATATAACAGTCTATGAGTATTTAAACTATCAGAGAAAATCATTTTTTGGTATCTCATTTTAAAATGAGTGTCAAGCTTAAAATATTACATCGACTCAGTGAAAATGTCTAATTCAAATGTATTCAGTTGAATCTGGTATTAGTCTATTCTTTTGTTACATACAGAAATAGGAGCTTCTTTCAAATATTATTTAGTAATATATTAAAACAATTTGTATCATCAAAAAAACCCCAAAGGGGTGGTTCTAAACTATTATAGAAAAATATACTGATATTTTTGGAAGGAAACATTTGACAATACCTTGTTTTCCATTTATATTTTGCAAATGAAGTAGGCTTGGTGATTCATTGGGTTAATAATGAAAGCAAATAAAAGGTTAACTTTTAATTTTAACAAATTACGTCAAAATTTTATATGCTTAAGGAATAGTTAGTTCAGGTGTAGCCAAGTCAAATTGTCTAAGGACTTTGGAGAAAATAAAGCTGAGAAACACAGGCCACCTTAGGGCAATTGGGAGAAGGCTCACCCCATCTAGGTGACGTAGCCGCTGCTTGGTGCATTGTGCCACTAAGAAATATAGGCTTAGCGTTGCCAGATCTTACGATTTTTTAAAGAAAAGCTGTAAATCTGTATTTTTACCTAAACTCCTTAATACTTAAACATTGGCAAAATATATGAAATGTAAAAGAAATCACTATATTACCTGAATATGTTATGTCTGGGTCATATCTAGTAATGTATGAAGTTAGAGAATGATAAAGTTTCTATTTTACCAATAAAGAGAAATTTTCTCTCCAGTATTCAGAAATAGGGAAAATAAAACCATCAAATATAATTTCCCACCAGATTGGCAAAAGAAAAAAAACACCACAAACCTGAAACTGATAAATTTTAGTGTTTGTAAGCACACAGAAAACTATGCATTTTCATTACAGTGTTGTTGAGAGTATAAAAGGTAAAAATCTTTTGGAAGACCAGTTGAGTGGTAGCTATCAAAAATATTTAAATTATGTATATGTGTATATATGCGTATGTGTGTATACATATACATACATATATTTTATATATACTCTTGGACTAAGCAAGTCCATTTCTAGGAATCTATTTTAAAGAAAGACTCATGTATGTGTACAGTAGTAATATGTACAAGGATGTCACTTTCAGAATTGTTTACAATAGCAAAAATGAAGATATCCTATATATTTGTTGAGTAGGTGAGGGATTCAATAAATGTGGTGTATCTAAATTATGAAATATTGGACAACAGCTAAAAAAAAGCGGAAGACCCATATCTACTTATAAGGAAACCGTAAGACATATCATTATTAAAAAATTGAAAGAATGGGTATAGAATAATTATGATTATATGAAAATAATATTTCTATGTGTATATATACATGTGTGTTAGATATTTAAAAGAGTACTGGAAGAACTGGCATAGTATAATTATGTTTTCATAAGATATTTGTATGTGTATTTGTGTTAGTTCTTAGCAAAAGGACTGAAAGGGCATAAAGCAGAATTTTAACATACATTGTCTTTCAGACAAGACGTTGGAATGGAGAATTGAGAGGGAATTTTGATCTTTTATAACTATTGCTTAAATCTTTTCTAATAAGGATATATTCATGAATTGTTACCTAAATAAAATAGTAAAGACAAAACAAAATTAAGCCAGTAAAATGGGATTATCATAGTGATGAAGATAATAATATGAAAAATAGATCATTGCTTATTGGTTAAAACTATTAATTAAGAGGATATGGAAGCTATGCTATCATATACAGAGCTCTATACTGAAATGATTTAAAACACAGGTTCTTTCATGTGACTGGGTTCAAATCTACGCCAGTCAGCTGAGTGACTTTGTCCAACATTTGTGTATATAACAAATTCCTACTTATAGCCCCTTACCAATAATAATTGATAATGGATATAAAATACTTAGCATAGTTCCTACTACATTGAGTAAATTCTCTAAAAATAATGGCCATTATTATTCATTGGAGATTAATGTTCTGCAACTTAACTCCAGAGGATTTACTTAAAAATCTCTGGATACATTTTTCAGAGGTACTGGTCAGCTACTGCGATCTTGTTAGCTGTAATGCCTCCACCCTTTATTCAATCAAAATAATTGTTTTTTTCTTAGTTTCTTTTGAAATTAACTAAGTTTCAGGTGTACAACATTATAATTCAATATCTGTATACACTACTAAGTGATCACCACCACAAGTCTAGCTGACCTCCATGTCCGCGCAGTTGACCCCCTTCATCCATTTCACCCACATACCACCCCCTTTCCCTTCTGGTAACCACTAATCAGATCTCTGTACCTACAAGTTTGTTTTTATTTTATTTGTTGATTTGTTTTACTTTTGTGGATTCTACACGAGTGAAATCAAATGGTATTTGTCTTTCTCACTCTGACTTATTTTACTTAGCATAATAACTTCAAAGTCCATCCATGTTGTCTCACATGGCAACATTTTTTTTGGCTGAGTAGTATTTCATCGTACATATGTACCACATCTTCTTTGCCCATTCATTTGAAAACATTTTAATGGTATATTTTTAATCAGAAATCCATGCTATTTTTGTAGTGGGTCAATAGCAGTACACAGGTATCTGGCTATGGGAAAGTTATGTATTCAAGATGATGTATTTGTGAAATTCTCCCTCCCTCTTTTAGCTGCTGTTTTGGTAGTAGATAGTTCTATACATTATATGCAAAATCTGGTAGCAAAATATAGTCTACCTCTGAGACCGCTGACTTTGCAACAGAACAAATTTCATCAGCTACTTCCATGCATCCTTATAAACATGCAAGGTCATAATACCACCTCCAATAATGCAGCTCTAGAGAGAAGTCGTTGTTTGGCCATTGAAACCAACCAATAGTGAATATTAGTCAGTTTTTCTGTCAGTGTCAGTGTCAGCCTTATATGGAAAACGGATGACACCCAAACTGAAACTTAACTGGATAGCCTAATAAACATTAGGCAGAAGTGTTCAAGGGTGTATTTTGTCAATACAACATTTCCATCACTCCTGGAGAAGCATATGCCAAAAGATCATTCTGGCTGAAGATAATCAGAAAACCAAATATAAAACTATTTTTGATTCAGAAAAGAGAAAACCACAAGTAATGACAGATACTGAAAGGAGAGATAATGAAAGCGACCAAAACGGGAGGGACCTCAGAGTAGATCTGACACTCTTTTGTTGTACAATAACTTAAGAGCCTTTTAATAAATGAAATTTATTAAAATAAACATTGCTTTTATTTATACAAAAATATTTTTTCCATTTTAAAGTGATAATCTTTCCAAAAGTCATCTCACTGACAGTTTAAAAATTCTGTTTACTATTCCTACTTCTGATGAGAACAGTTTTATTATCATTAAAATCAAGAAACGCGTAGGTATTAACATTTCATTTCTCCCACTGCAGTTTCCCCAGCCATTTTTTTTAATCTATTTTTTTTTTTTTTTTTTTTTTTTTTTTTGTGGTACGCGGGCCTTTCACTGTTGTGGCCTCTCCCGTTGCGGAGCACAGGCTCCTGACGCATAGGCCCAGCGGCCGTGGCTCACGGGCCCAGCCGCTCCGCGGCATGCGGGATCCTCCCGGACCGGGGCACGAACCCGCGTCCCCTGCATCGGCAGGCGGACTCCCAATCACCGCGCCACCAGGGAAGCCCCCTATTTTTTAAATCTATTTTTCATTGACAAATGTAGAACTTTTAAATTAACTAATGTTTGGAAGTAGGCAATCACAAGTCCCATATATGCTAGACTCTGGTCAGGTAAATATAATCTTTAATTTACCCACTTTTTTTTTGCAGGTCATGGAAGAATTTGACATGCATGCTTCTGGAAAAGGCACAGATTTGAAATAGAACACCTGCTAAGCCCTTGTTTTCTTCTAATCAGTAGTTTCTGACTGAGAAAATTAGACATGCACACAATATATGTGTGTTACATGTTAAGCATACTCAAGCTAATTTATTTCTGTTATTCATATTGAATTTAGTTCCCAGGTCTCTCAGTTGCTTAAAACCCAGGCAAGTTTGTAATCTTGAGACACTTACATCTGTCTTTATTTTATATTCTACCAAAGCAACAACTTATTTGGAGAGATACTGTATAATTCTAATGTAAGACTAGTAATTCAATATTACTGTTTTATATTTACTACAATTATCCACTTTATAACAGTATAGTTTTTTATAATTGGCTACAGTGTCTTGCAGTTTATAACATAGTATCTTAATCATACTCAACATTCAACAAATGTCTGCTAAACGTTACCATAATGAACTGTGGTACATTTAAGCTAGTTTTGCTATTCTGTTAATTTCATTTTTTTTTTTTTAGTAATTTTTGTTATAGATGTCTATTGCTGAAAGATTATTTCTGCTAGTTGTGAAAACTGAAAGAACCCTGTGTTTTGGTAGTCTCTATCTTTTTCTCCACAAATAAACACTATTTATAGACTCTAAATTAAGGACGCACATTTTCAAGGAAATTCTGTATTGTGCAAAATGAGTTCTTTTAAAGCAAGAAAATGACATTGAGTGTAGAATCCAGGACCTCTAACTTTAAGTTCATCATCGCATCTTAGGAACTACCTGGTAAAATGCCTTAACTGCCAGGATAGGAAATGAGGATGTCATATAACTTACTTATAAGTCCTAGGCCATGGAGAGCTTTATAAATTAAAATGAACACCCAGAATGACTGTTGGAAGCCAGAGCTATGCACAGAGCATCCGTATAATGTGCTCTGTGTGGTTGGCATTGCTAAACAGACAAGCTGTCACATTCTGTACTAGCTGAATATTCCAGGGCTCTTTCTCTGTCAACCAAGGTAGAGGACATGGCAGTAGTCAAACCTCGAGGTGACAAAAACCTAAAGTAGTGTGGTGAGCCCTGTATTACAGAGAGAAATTTACAAGTGTAGATGGGAAGAAGCATCTCTTGCCACAGCACCTATATCATAATCCAAACTCCTCCTTGGACTGAGAACATCACTATTAAAATAAAGGCACGTTGTGTAATGACAGGAAAAGAGATCTCAGTAAAAGAGATCTTAAAAAACAAAAATAAAACCTATAAAAAGGATCATCTTACATGGTTTTAAGCAGATTTTTAAAAAAAATATTTATAATACTGCAATAATTTAGTGGGAGAAAAGAGTAACATATTTTGAAATTCAACAAAGAATGTTACCATGAATTTATTAACAGACTACACAAATATACTTCAACTTATTTTTTTAATTATGTTCTATTTACTTAGGAAAAAAAACTGTGTTGTATTTCTTATTCTATAAAATCCCAAATTATTTGTATTTAATTTTTTAAAATATTGTCTTCATAAGCAAAGAAAGAATGATAATCCTTTAATGGCCTGTGTATGGTTTTAGGATACAATCCATGAATTATGGCTATTTGGTGCCACCTAGTGGTAGACAGCTTTTAAAATCAGTTTAAGTTTAAATTTAGAAAATTTGTAATGAAAAATAATTCACAGATGGCTAGACTGTCTCCTAAAAGAGATAAAAGTTAAGACAAAGTATATTTGGCATTCACAGACATTAACTGAGATTGTCTCTTACCCTCAACACTGGAGAAACATTTGATTTGACTGATTCAGACTGCTTTCTGACTAAAAAGAGATTTGGGGTTGACAGGTTTTTACATTATTTTTATTGTTTTACTCTTTGTTGCTTGGTTGATTGGTTGGTTTCTAAGGTCAAGGATAGATCTAGGATTGATATAAACTTAGACATGGTGTACCATCTCAGATTTAATTATTATTAATTAAACATTATCAATATAGGAAATGACATAATCATACCATTCTGTGGACAAAGTGAAAATAACATATGCCTATAGCATACAGAACATATAAAAGTGCCAGATTGTTTTTCACGATTCAGGAATAATAGGCATTCCCATTATTTTAGTGGTCACATAGACATACCTCCTGCCCAAGTACCTTCTTCTCTAGAGAAGCTGATCTACTCAAAGCATCCAGAGGAGAGGATGCACAAGTGCCCATCCCTGGGGTACAGCTGATTGGCCTGAGTGGATACTGGGAAAAAACTGAAATAACTGAATTCTTTCTTCCGACCTTTGGGATGGGGACACTGAGAGGCTACATCAAATGAATGAAAGTAAGCGTTTAATGTGAAAATTCCTGATAAACCAAGGATGAGACTACTACAATGGAATGTCAAAGTCATTTTCAAGTTACAGAATCCACAAAGAAACGGAATAGGCCAGTCTTCAGAGAAATTTGAGTAGTCAAGCCATATGGAGGGAAAAACAAAGATGAGGAAGGACTCTATAATTCATGAGAGAAAGGAGCAGTCTTATTCTTGACTTTCAGTTCCATTCTCCCTGTGCTCAAGCTTTTAGCTTGTGTCTTGTCCTTGTTGTCCCTGATGACACCTTCACATAACTTCCTTCCTACTTAATCTAGGAATTTTTGATCCTTTCAACCAAATGATCCCACATTACAGAGTGGGATATTTCAATTCTGAAATACTTCAAATTTGGTGAAATATATTTCACCAGATGGGAATGATGTCTTTCCCAAAATGCCTGCAAATATTGGCTGTCACCAGGAAATTATAGAATATTTGACTGAAATTTTAATTTTATACTGAATTTCCAGATCTTTAATTGTGGCTTTGATAATAATATTTTAAGACATGTGTTTTTTCTCCTGTATTTCCCTTTCCTTTCCTCCTGTTTAGCAAATACCTAACTTGTTGCCTCATAGGAGAGGTATTTGGGTGTAGGGTGTGTGTGTAAACATTGATGTTCCTGGCTTAGGTTTCCAGAAGCTCTAGGCTGGGGCTGTGTTTGTTATGGGGGTTTGGATTTAGGATTGTTATATGGCATAAGCCCATGTCTTGGAGAAACAGAAGTGAGAAAGAATTTCTCTAGTCTCTAAATACAAAAGATATACAGTCTTGATGAATCTAAAGTAATTTCCTAACTATTTTGATTTTTCAGAGAGAACTACTAATAAAAATCTAAAAGATATGTCCTGCTGTGATAATGTCTTTTTGCCTAGGGCTGTTTTGCTCAGGGGTGGAGGTGAGTGGGTGGTGAAGGGACTTCCTACTTAGATTTGATGGGGATGGAGCAGAGCCTAACAGCTGATACTGGGAAGTGGAAAAGAAAGAGGTTTGTAGGACTAGAAAACAGAGGGGCAGTTAAGCCCTATTTCTTGAAAACATTGCTGAGGGAGGGGATGGGGTATGGTGACAAGACCCCAGGAAGGAAATGGCTGTATATCTGGTCTAGGCAGAAGGAACCATAAACAGCCACAAAAATCTTTCCTATCTCCATAATACCTCAAAAGGAGCAGCAAAGAGCTCTGGGATGTGCAGGGCCATGTGGCCATCACCACCTGTAGTGATGACCAAGACTAGTTGGGCCCTTTTCCCCCATCCTTGACCCTGTGTAAGATCCTAGAAGTGGATCCAGATCCTAGAAGTAGATTCTGGAATCCTAGGAGGATTCCAGAGAGGGCTGAGGTTAAGTCTTCAAGATCCAAGCAGCACAGGGGCTAGAAGCTAAAATGAAGTTGTTCCATAAACAACAGTCCTTGTACTCCTCGTGCAGGAGTTGAGATCCCACTACGTAACACTAGAGTATAAAGTGTTCCGCTGCTCCTTCATATCGACCAGTATTTACATTAGTTTTACAAACACGTTAAGAAAGGTTTTATTTTCTACATTAGTGGTATCTCCAAAAACTGTCTGCTTCAGTATCACTCAAGTGCTTATGAAAACAAATACAGACTCCCAGGCTGCACCCCAGATGCCCTCAACCCCTCCCCCGCCAGGGTCAGGGCTTAGGGGAAACTTTTTGAAAAAGTGCCCCAGATCCTTCTGATTTGTAACCAACTTGGGAACCAACACTCTAGCTGATTAAATTGTTAAAAATCACTCCATGGTTAAATCAGTCTTTATTACTCAAACCTCTTTTGGTTAACTACAGTTAATTTGGAGGACTTTTATACTGCAGAAAAATTTGTTATCTTCACTAAATTTACTTTAAAATCACTGTGTAAATGATGTATGCATAATTTAAATGTTAAAGATAACTGTTATATGGTTATATAGACTTCTCTGACATAAATCACTTTCTGGACAAGAGAAACGCTATTTGAAATACCTAAATAGAGCAGATGTGGACTTCTCCTTAGTTGTGAGGTCCTCCTTTTAACCTAACATTGACCATGTCCCAACCTTGAGATCTGAAGGGCAGGAAAGATGGAGTGTTACCAGTGGCCCCAGCCCTTCCCACTACTTACCTTTCAGTGCTATGGGTACGAATTGAACCACAAAAATGATCTTAGGGGTACTATTGGATCAAGCGTAACTTTGGCACTAAAATGTCACCATACATACCTGAATTTTTCACCATCAATTGCTAATTTAAGATAAATTTTTTCTCCCAGAAGAGTACAAGTTAGGAAGAGAAAAAAGGTGGAGAGAATAGATAACCTAACACCCCCAAGCCCTCACAATTAGCACAGTGATAGAGATTCATTTTTGAACAGAACTATTCAAGTCATGGAGTATAAAGTAAAAACTAGAGCATAAGAATATTTCTCAGACCAAAGTAAAGGGGTAAGTGGGTCCTAATATAAGCCACTGCCCTGGCAGAGTGGGAGGGTAGTACTGTCAGCGTTTGCACAGCCCAGGCACAGCACTAGGCTAACAGGATAGGACAGAGATGACAAACAGGGCAGAACTAAGTCTTTCAAAGCTTTGCTTCCAACCACAGGGCCTGAGTCTTCTCACGCTTGTATTTAGAATATATACAAGGTGCCCAATGTAAATCCACTGAATTAAATTGGATGTAGGAACTCCCAGGAAAGCTCACCTCCCCGTGCCTGAGTTAAACAGAAAGTACCAGTAGTTCTGGGACTCTGCCCCTGGCTTCCAATACTCATCCAACAGCCTTTGCTTGCTTTTATGTGGCAGTGTAGTTCATGTTCACATCCTTTCACTGAGAAACTAGTTATCATCTAAGCACTTGAGATACAAAAATGAAAAATCCAGTTAAAGCAAGCACAACTAAAAAAAGTCCAATGTAACTTCATACATACCATGCCAGAGGGATACACAAAGTACTTTGGGTGCATAATGAAAAGACACTAAGCCAATTTGAGATTTTGGGGAAATTCCCCAGAGAAGATGTCAAAAAGAGTTAATTTTGGAATTGATCTGGTAAAGAATGGGAGAAGGGCATTCTAGGAGATGGACCTCTATGACTCTGTGGGTAGAAATACAACATTCTGTATTGTATTGTATACAGATGTCCTGACATCTCTAATGAACAAAGAAGCTGACAGAATCTCAGCTTCTTTGGCTCCATACTACTTGTAAAGTCTTTATTTATCAAACCACTGGCTTCAATCTGTTGACTTCCTATACTTGTACAGTCTTCCAGGTGCCTAGGCCTCCCTGACAAATGCAGGGAAATACACACGGTAGAATGCAGTGGTCTGTAAATTTTTTTTTTTTTTTTAATCAGTGGGATCAATGTTTCAAATGAGCTCTAATAGATGAGAGATAAATCAGGGTTGTTCTAATTAAAGCTGAATGTATGTCCCAGAACAAGGCTCACTCAGATCCCCTTTTATTTCTATAGTAGCCCCTTAGGCATCTCCTTAGGACCCTAAGGTTTTATAGGACACAGAAAATCACTGTTATAGGTAAACAGTATGCACTTTATGAAACAAATTTATGACAAACTGCTTAGGCTTTCTCAGTCTTATGTTCCTCAGCTATAAAATATAATTACTTCATGGGCTTGTTAGCATCAGATGAGATAATGTGTCAGTGCAAAGCTCAAAGGGCATGGGAGCCTCAATAAATGTTAATTTTCTTGCTTTCACCATATCTTGGCCCTGGTGGACAATTTATGGAATCAAAATAAAATGATAGAGTCTCACAGTGGTAAGGGGTTGAAAGCTGTCTAGTCCAGCCACCCTGGGGAGTTCCTTTCAAAATGTCCGCATCAGATGGTCATTTAGTAACTGCCTGAAGATTGCTCAGAGACTGAAAATTTATTTTTTTTAGCGATGGATTCTCCTTCACTGATGTACACCTAAGACTGAGTCAAATATGTGACCCATTCTTCTAAATGTTGTTCTTTAGAACTGCACATATAATGGTAGTCATTCAAGTTTTAAAGCCAGATTATCAAGTATTATGTAAATTGTGATGCTGTTTTGGTTAAAAGATATATAAACATACTCACATATGTATATATGTATGTGTATAGACATCTGCTAGATTTATATAAAATGTTAATAGCTGTTAAGTGTGCATTGGTATTATAGAAACATTTCTTCCTAATAAAAATTCTATACTAAATCATTTTTCTCTCTCATTAGCACACATTTTCAAATATAATATAGTCTTTTATCTATTTATTCATTTGGTCTTTTTTTTGGTTGCATTGGGTCTTCGTTGCTGCACGCAGGCTTTCTGTAGTTGCGGTGAGGGGGGCTACTCTTCATTGCGGTGCGCGGGCTTCTCATTGCGGTGGCTTCTCTTGTTGCATAGCACGGGCCCTAGGCACGCAGGCTTCAGTAGTTGTGGCACGTGAGCTCAGTAGTTGTGGCTCGCGGGCTCTAGAGCGCAGGCTCAGTAGTTGTGGTGCACGAGCTTAGTTGCTCCGCGGCATTATTTGTTTGGCCTTGATCTTCATAACAATTTTTAATGAAAGACAGGGGAGATGTTATTTTTGTTCTGCACACACCACATACCTGGAACCCAGAAGAATGAAATAATTTTCTGAGAGTGATTTTCTGAGGTTTGTTGAGAATGGTGGAACAAAATTTAAGCTCAGATTTTCTAACTATTATTCTTGCCACCACACCTTTTGTTTTGGCTTGGTCTTTTTTTAATCTAAATGTCTCAGTTTCCTCAGCTATGTCACTTCTGACATAACTCTCAGACTTCCTATAATTCAGGTCATTCTTCCCTGAATGCATTCCCGCCTGTTAATTTTCTAATTAAGATGTGTATTTGGAAGTGTGTGTAATATTCAAGAGTAATCTGAAAAAACATGTAATAGACTGGATTACCTTCCTTGCTTAGCACATCACACATGGATTAAATTAAGATACAATACTTTTATTAAATATGCATGCCTTTCAGCAAATTTTAACATAACATTTTATATTTCCATTATGAATGTCATATATATTCACTGTACGATGTTTGCTAAGTACAGAAAAAGCAAGAAATCACTCATATATCACCCATAGTTCGTCTACCCCAAAATAACTTCTCTAAATATTGTGTCTTTTCCCACCAGAAAGGAAGAGCTTTATGGGCAGAACTTTGATTTATTTTGTTCAGTGTTTACCCTGTGCCTAGAGTAATGCCTGACATATATTATTAGGCATTCAATTAAAATTTGTTGAAGTAATGAATAAAATATTGAAGTGTATACATTATTTTTGAGTACATATTAGGATCCACTAAGTTTTGTATCCTAACGTTTTTCAGTTCATATTATTAATAGTATTAGTATTTTTATGTCATCATAAATTCCAACTCTCACCATAAGGACTGCATAATACTCTTATCGAGTGAATATGCTGTCCTTATTTTGGACACTTAAGTGTTTTTAATATTTTGCTGCAATGACAACATTATCACAAACATCTCTTTGTGCATATTTTTATAATTTTTGAGAAATCTTTTGCAGGTATTTCCAAAGTGAAATTATTCATCCAAAGGTGTGAGAAGTTCAAAACAAACATTCTTCTTCCCTCCCCACAGTTATACAAAATCTGAGTACATATTGAATTTATGGTCATCTACTGTCACTGGGCTCCCAGCTCTTTTCCACTTCACAATCTACATAGACACTAACCGACAAGTTTTAGGAGTGTTGCTGACGCAGGTATGAATTCACGTTACTGTAACATCCTTGTCTATATCTCCCCTCACTTCTCAATACCAACCACTTCTTCCCTTCTGGTCAGAATAAAGTAGCAGTTCCACCTTTTGCTTCTACTACCTTCTGAGAGATGAAATTGTCAGCAAGACAAGTCAAGACTTTGTCTGATGCTCAGCTTTTTAGTCTAATGAGATTTCTAGCAGATGTCTTTATAGTGGAAGTGCCCCATTACTGTTATATCTTTTCTCTGTGACAGATTTTTAATCTGTGTTAAGAAAGCGATGCCCATATCTTTTGTCAGGCTGGGCAGATTATTGTAGGCTCTTCTAGTGTATTCCTTTAGTTTCTCTTTCTTCATAAGGCTTTCATCTTTAACAGTCCATAGACTTCCATCTAGAAGCTATCTTTGTAAAAATCAAAACATAAAAATGTTTCATAAAAAAACCATAATGCATATTTAGGCGTCAATTTTAGAGGTCACACTCGTCAACTGTAAAAAGCCTAGGAAATGCTGAAAAGTACAAAGAAGAAATCCCCAAATAACTCGTAATCCCACAACTTTAAAGATAGTATTTGTTAACATTTTGCCATATTTTTTTCTAAATTTTTTTTTTCTGTGTAGGAGTGTATAAGCGTGTGTGTGTTAGATGTAACTGGAGTATGTGCAACTCTTGAGATTATATTTGATATCATATTATAAGCGTTTTCTTATGGCTTTAAAAACTTTAGAAAAAAAGGTTACTTTAATAATTACATAAATTTTTCATGGAAACCAGCTATAGCTAATTTAATCATGTTCCTGTACTTCTCATTTGTTTCAATCTATCCCTAATATAGATAATTCTTCCACAAACATCTTAGTAAGTAAATCTTTACATACTCCTGTGATGATTTCTCCCAGTTGGATTCCTAGATGTGGATTTGCCCGAGAACATGCTGCACTGCGTTAGGCTGTATCTCTGTGCTCCTGTATTCATGCACCCTTACCAACGCTGAGCTTCCGTAGTCTTGCCTAATTTTATAGGTGAAATTGAAGTCTTATAGTTTCAATACTCATTAGATTATTAGTAAGGATAAACTTTCTCATCATATAGGCCATTTTTCTTTTTTTTAATTTGAGCTTCGTTATCTTTACTGTGCTTCGTCTTCCCATGTAGGAACTTGCTATATCTGTTATTCGTATTTTTCAATAACGACAGTTTTTAACTTAATTTTTATTTTATCATATGAATTCATGCATAATTTAAAAAGTCACATTGTATTATAAGGTTTCTCACCAACAACAGCAGTCCTCGGCTCACTCCTACCTACCACCAATCCTATTTTTTCAGAGGCATCCACTGTCATCTCTCTTAGCTGTGTTATCTGCTACTTTCTTCCACATTTCTGAATAATGTGCTAAGACATCTATTTAAAATATTTTAAATTCAGATTGACTTACTGTGATGAAATTAGCTATCTTATGCACTCCCCACCCCCACTGATATGTAATTCCTCTCCACTCCACCTCTCAAGTATAATTATAACATGATTTTTGGCTAGAATCAGTTGTTGATATTTTCGCTAGTATGGCTATGTAACTGTTATTCATAGTTAATTATATTCTTGTACATGTTATATTGTCCCCTTTTGTTGTTTGGTTGGTTTTACATCGTTAATCACTAACTTATCCTCAAACCATTTGGAGCTATAAAACTTGTCTATGTGATCAAACATACCAGATTGAATTTTTTCTTCCTTCCCTTGGTGGCATCCCTCGTGGGACCCTCTAGCCTCCTGCCGCAGTCTAAACTATTCACTTGCTAGTCTTGCTTCACATCTGTCACCCAGAGCTGCCTTTGCCCCTCTCTTGCCTAGAATTCCATGTTTTTCTTTTCTTCTTGAATTACTCCCTTCATCAGTTTCCTAGAAGAGGGTGTACAGTATAGGAAGTTTTTGTGATCCTGCATATTGTTTAACTGACCCTTATACTTGATAAATGGTTTGGCTTTTTACATAATGCTCTATTGGGGATAACATCCTCTCCAAATTTTTTAAATGGCTCCATTGTGATCTAGTTCCAGGGTTGCTATTGAGAAATCTGACATATTTCTCTTCCTACCCTCTGTATTTGTCCTGTATTTTCTCTCTCCATGCAAGGTCTAAAATCTTTATTTTACTTCTAGTGTTCGGACATTTCATCCTTTTTTGGTATGGCAAGTCAGCCACCCGCTCAGCTGCTTCTGGCACTCTGCATCTTTAATGTCCCCAGAAAGCAAACCTCCTGTATTCTGGGTGGGGAAGGAGCAGTCATCTAGCTTGAGAAACAAGCATGGGGGCGGGGTGTATGGAGGAGAAGGATGGTTTCCTTTAATTTTATTCATTTGTTGATTCATTCTTTTGCTGTTTGTTCAGTCATTCTTTATGCATTCAACAAAAACTTATTAAATAATAAAAATATGAGAAGCATGGGGCCTGGCAATGGTGATACAGGGGTACATACTTTCTCCTCTCAAAGAGTTTATAGCCTTGGTCCTTTTACCTCTAATTAGCATCCTGATTGTGATGTTTTTCTGTTCTTTCAGTTGAATATTACATCTTAATATATACCTACGTTTTAACAGTAGTTTGACTTTCCTCCAACCAATTAGTGGATTTTTTGTCCCCCATAATGTTATTCAACAAACATTTATTGGTAGCCCACTCTGGACACACTCAGTGCTTGGGGCCAGGGATACACAGGTGGCTAAGGATGGAGTCTCTGCCTGTACATTACTCTTCTGCTCTCTCTCTGTTTGCCTCTCTTGTGCCCCAGAGGCCGAGAGAACACTATGAGAGATTTCCTTTCCTCAGAGCTCCTGAAAGTAAGTAGAGAACACATCTTTTCTCTTAGATTCATAATCTTAGGTGGAATTTTACTATCTCACTCCAATCCCAGTACTCCACCTGAGGGAGTCTCTCTCTTCCTTCTCTGATCAGATGTGTATGAAGTTTGGTGGTTGCACTCAAAAGGTGGAAGGCAGGATTGATGCTACTGGAAAGAAATCTCCTTAGACAGTTTTATTAAACTTAAAAAGACAAAAATTTGATAATTTAGCTCTCTGTTACCCCCTGACATAATGGAGGTTGGGTTCAACCATGAGAATGTGCAATGTCCCAGGGCAAAAATGAAGTGTGGAAAGGAACATTGAGTTAGTAACATTCCACATTTTTCTTCTCACAATCACTCTCTCCATTTCTTTGGTAGTAGGATTGACAAATGTCCTGTCAGTTGCTTTACCAGCTCTGACCTTTACGATTAAACAACATGACAAAATTTTCCCTGACTCTTGCATTTCCAGGCTCTGTTACATGCACATAGGTTTTGGGGATTCCTGAATTCTTCTACTTGTCTATTAAAATTTAGAAAGCTTTCTCAAAGAATTTTCTTAATGTCTTTCAAAGGAATATTTGAGATAGGATGATCTCATACCACGTTTAAAATTATTTACTATATCTGCCAACATTTGTATTTCTTGTAGTGTTTCTTTTTTACAGGACTAACAGTTCAGAAAATTTATAATTTCATCCTTGGGTGTAAATAAATTATAATTTGAAAGTAAATAATTAACATGATTTAATATATGTTAGGCATGTAGAATAATGTCTGACACATGGTAAGCACTATACAAGTGTTTGCTCTTATTCTTATATTCATTTATTCATTCTGTGTCTTTTATATGCCAGGAATTATACTAAATGTTGGGGATACAGAGTTGCATAAGACTCTATCTTTTCTACCTCCAAGGAGTTCAGTTTAAAATAGATGTAGAAACATGGCAATTAAGCTTTTGCAACAAGAGATTTAAGTAAAATACTCCATACTTTATAATTGATGATAGATATATTATTTACAATGTAAGATGTGACTAAGCATTGTAAATTAAGCAAAATTTATCTCTAATATTTCTCACATCATCTTTCTGCTTGCTGCTTTCCTTTCACATCCTTCTTCTGTACTCTCAACACTGTTTTTTGAGTCCAAATTTGCAACACATGGAAACTGTCTTCAGCCTAGCCCTTCGGGATTTGAACCTTTTCAGAAAGATTCTCTTTTTCCTGGAGATCTTACGTCTCATTTTCTAATTGCCTGGACAAATCACTGGCTAAATAGAAAAAAGTATTGTGAATTTTAAAAGGCTGGGGTCCACTGCTGCCTCCCCCACGTATCAGACCTGGCGGCATACAAGGAGAAGGAGAAGAGGGGTCAAAGAGCAGCCGTCTGAGAACAGATGATGTCAGAGAGCGGAAATCAGAAGCCCAGATGGTGAACTTGAGAGAGGAAAAACTGAGGCACATCAAATTCACGGGCTGGAACAAGGTGGCGAATGGAACACTGTTACAGAGGAGGGCCCACAAGCAGGAGTTCAATATCCTGAACAGTTAAACCTACAATGAATATGGGATGAAGCAGGAGAGAGAGTAATCTATGCCTGCACAAGCCTGAGCTGAAACGTTCCCCACCCTCTTCCTCTTTCCCCTTAAGATGCGATGATACTTCGCTTACCAAGTGGCTATACTTCCTGAATTTGAATACGCAAAAGGACAAGAAGAAGCCTATACTTCAGTCCTTTGCTTAGCAGTGGATGTGATAGTGTGCAAGAGGACCCTGATTCTGGGAAGGGCAAAAGTTTGTTAATAGGGCAGCTAGAATTGGCTTGTTTCCTAATGCATTACGAGTTATCTACCTGGAACTTCCAATCCATGATTATTCTTTCCGTGATCTTGTCTCATGATTTGACTAATCCTTCTCTCAACTTTGCCTGTTTTTAGAAAATGCTCATGTTCAGTCTGTTTCTAACTCTATATGTTTTCATTAGAACTTCTCATGACTTACATACCTCCATAAACTGATGATACCTGTATACATATTTCCATCACTGAACCAATTTTTAAGTTTCAGAGTCCTACATTGATTTGACTGCCTGACATATCTACTTAAATATTCCCCAGGCACCTCAAATATAATATGTGTAAAAGTGAATATATTTAATCCGTTTAAGACCTTCCACTTTCAGCCACATCTCAGTCAACTAACCATCCAAATATCAAAAGTCAGAAGAGACTGGCGCCCGTGGGAGGGAGCTGTAAAAGAGGAAAGGTGCCCTCACCCTGGGAACTCCCTTCGCCAGCTGAGAGGTCCGCCAGGACAGACAGAGGAGCTGGAGGGGCCTGAACTCTGTCCATGAGGATTGCACCTGTGCTGGCTTGCTAGCCATCAGGGCGGAAGGGGGACAGCAGCGCTGACCGCTGCCACGTCGCAGTACTTCCCAGGCTGGGAAGGGCTGCTTCTGCACACAGCGGCAGGGAGCTACAACTCAGGCTCCAGCAGGTGGACCCTGGAGAGGACTCAGTCTAGCTGCGCAGAGACAGCTGGAAGGATCACACTCCAGGCCGCCACTGTTAGCACGTGCAGGGTGGAGCGTGGGCCCGCCACAAGAGCCCCATCGGCAGCCTGGCTATGGCAGGGCCAGGGCTTTGTGAACACACACATGGTGGGGGCCAGGGCTGACATTAGAGCCCATTATCAGCACTCCCACAGCAGGCGCAGGCCGGAGGGCTGTTCTAGCAGCTGCAGACTTTGTTGGCGTGCACACGGGGTGGCATCACAGGATCACACAGCCTGGGCAGGCAGTCCCTGGGAAGGAGTACTCAGTGGTTCCTTTTCTGGCAGGAGTGCTCCATTCCACCTACCTCACACCGCAGCTTAGAGCCAGATTTGGGGCAGACAGGCCCTGGGAGAGCCCTCCCATGTAGGCAGCCCAGGTCTCAGGTGGCAGCACAACCACTTCGATTCTCAAAGCCACAATGCCCTGGCCCCCAGTGTCATCCTAGCACTAGGTCTGGGACAAACACAATGGAGAAAGGGTCACAACCTTGGGCTGCTTCTCGGCAGAACCTCGGACACCTGCACGGGTGGCGCATAGGTGTGCTGTGACCACACAGCCCTCATTCGCTTCAGGGCTCATCTCCTTGATGCACTCCAGAGCACACACTGAAGGGCAACAGAGCCTTATCAAACCCAACCCTCAAGGCTTCTACTCCAACAACTGGGGAGCAGACCCTGCCCCTGACAGAACTGTGACAGCACAGAGCAAAGAGGAGGACCCACCCAACATCCAGCGTAGGCTCTGGTCACACCACCAATCACAACCCCATCAAAGGGATAATGGCCAGCACACTGTGAGGAAAGACATGGCAGGCATCCATACCAAAAACAGCCCTCACACCAAAAATACTGGACTCACACAGTCTCCCCAGGGATATTCCCACATAAAAACTGCTTCAAGACCACAGTAGATATTCATAGAAAAAGAGAAATTTAGGGAAAATGAAAAAGCAGAGGAACCACTCCAAATTAAGAGAAGAGAAATCCCCTGAAAGAACAACCAATGAAATAGACATCTCCAGTCTACTACACCCCGAGTTCAAAAAGGAGGTAATAAAAATGCTAAAGGAATTAAGAAAGATTATTGATAGAAATGCAGGTCACTGTAACAAGGAACTAGAAACTATAAAGAGGAACCAATCAAAATTAGACAACTCAATGGCTGAGATAAACACTGATCTAAAAGCAATGAATAGCAGAATACTAATACAGAAGAATGAATAAGTGATATGAAAGACAGAATAATGGAAATCACCCAATCAGAACAGCAGACAGAAAGACAAAAAACATGAAAGTGACATAGCAAAAAGAAAATTACAGGGCAATATCTTTGATGAATATAGATGCAAAAATCCTCAAGAAAATATTAGCAAACTGAATCTAACAACACATAAAAAGGATTATAATATATGTGAAATGAAATATATATATTTGGGTTTTCCATAACATCGTATGGAAAAATGAGAACGAACTTTTTGGCCAACCCAATATTACTCAGCCATAAAAATTAATAAAATATTACCATTTTCAGCAACATGGATGGACCTAGAGAATATCATACTGAGCAAAATAGGTCAGACAGAGAAAGACAAACATTATATATCACTTATATGTCGATTCTAACACAGAGTACAAATGAATATATATACAAAACAGAAACAGACTCACAGACATAGAAAACAAACTTATGGTTACCAAAGGGGAAAGCAGTGGGGGAGGGATAAATTAGGAGTATGGGATTAACAGATACACACTACTATAGATAAAATAGATAAACAACAAGGATTTACTGTATAACACAGGAACAATATTCAATATCTTTTAATAATCTACAATGGAAAATAATCTGAATATATATATATATATATATATAACTGAATCGCTTTTCTGTACACCTGAAACTAACACAATATTGTAATCAACTATACATCAAAAAAAAAATAAATAAATAAAATTGCATGTGTCCCTTTCATTAAGCTAAGAAATTAACATAACAAATATACTTGTAAGTTCTCTGTGGAATCTTCTCTGATCATACACCCTTACTCACTGTGTCATCCATTCTCCTATCTCTTCTTGTTACCAATATACTGAATTTCATGTTTATTTCTGTGCCTATATTTATTTCACTAGATTGTATGAGTCACCAAATCAAAATATAATAGTATTTAGCTTTGTTGATAACTGATATCATATGATATATATATATTTTTTGCAACTTGCTTTTCTCCCTTAACATCTTGCTTGTTAGATTTATTCCTGTTGATACTTATAGCTCTAGTTTACTTCACTTCTGTGCAATAGTTAAATATACTACACTTTATTCATCTGTCCTCCCTTGATAGGCTCTTTACTAACTTTTTACTTTTACAAATAATACTATTAGAAACATTCTCATATACGTTTCCTTGCGTTCTTTTGTAAGAGTTTCTCTAGAGTGCATGCCTAGGAATGGAATTTCTGGGTTCTGGGGGTTATTATGTATCTTCAACTCTATCAGGTATTGTCAAATTTCCCTCCAAAATTCGTATACCTATTTACATTCTGACAGCATAGAAGAGTTCCCATTGCTCCACAACCTTTCTGGTTCTTATTATTGTCACATTGTTTGCCAATCTGATGGGTATGAAATGGTGTCTCATTGAGGTTTAACTTTGCATCTTCTTCAGACTGAGCTTCTTTTCATGTATTTATTGACTATTTGAGTTTCTGCTTACGTCTATTTTCTTATTTTTATACTATAACACATACTACTCTCTTAAAAATAACAGTAAAGGAAAAAATGGAAATGTAATACTGTTAACTTTCTCCACCACCCTCAAACTCTCTCCCCATCACCCCCAAATCCATGGCCTTATCAAAACAGACCTGTCCTGTCTTCTGCCTGACTTTCATTTGGGCCTCTGTGCATGCATTTCCCTCTGCTTGACTGAGCCTCCACAAACTCTCTTTCTTTTTTTTTTTTTTTTTTTTTTTTTTTTGTGGTATGCGGGCCTCTCACTGTTGTGGCCTCTCCCGTTGCGGAGCACAGGCTCCGGACGCGCAGGCTCAGCGGCCACGGCTCATGGGGCCAGCCGCTCTGCGGCATGTGGGATCTTCCCGGACCGGGGCACGAACCCGTGTCCCCTGCATCGGCAGGCGGACTCTCAACCACTGCGCCACCAGGGAAGCTCCACAAACTCTCTTGAAGTATCCTTTCCTGGTGCTCTGGAGTACTGCTCTATTAATATATGAGGCACATTATATTTGAATAACTTATTTTTATGTTTATTCCATTCCTGCCTTTCCCACCTCCCTGCAACTGGACCTTAATCTCCTGAAGACCAGGGGTCAAATATAACTAGTTTTTGCTTTCCCAGAGCTCACCATATTGACAGATATGAGTTGAGTTTAACCTTATGGAGAGTTTACTAAGACCTGGGAAAAAAGTGTGCCAGCCCCACAGCTGCTCCTTGGTGGCCCAACAAGAAATCTGTGAGTAGATGCTATCTAGTTATGCTACTAAAAGGGTGATGCTGAGCAGGCAAGCTATTCACAGAACTAAGACTGTTCTAGAGTAGCGGTTCTCAGCCTTGGCTTCTCATTAAAATCACCTGGGGAGCTTTAAAAAATACTAATATCTGACTTCTGCCTCCAGAGATTCACATTTAACTGGTCAAGGATACACACTTAGAACTGGGATCATTAAGAGTGCCAGGTGATTCTAATGTGACCACAGTTTTTAAAAATGCTATTGTTCTAAGGATGCACTATTAGAATTGGCTACAGGAGGAGCTATTTGTAGCTTTAATACCAAGAAATGGCTTCCGTGACAGACGAGGGAAACATCTCAGATTGCTTGCAGGTGTGAACTGCTGCCCTTCTCATAATGACCACCATTAGAGAGCCACTGCTATCATAGGAAGGGGCTGCCACTAGGTGATTAGAAGATGCTATGCACATAGTATCACCTCTAGTTGCCGCTATAAATATAAGGCTGGGGAGACCTCAATGCATCGAGGTTTCTTTTCCTCCTTTCTATTCTAATGAATAACACATAGCAATGAGGGAAGACCAGAAATCATATGCCTTCTCGGGTGGCAATTTTTCCTGAATAACCCTATCGAAAGGGTTATTTGAAACAGTAGAAAAGACTTTGAATCATAAGTCAAACTTCAGCTTTTCAAAGAAAGTGGATGACTTTTTAAAAAGTGAAGTACATAGAGTGTAGATTAAATTTAATGTTTAACACAATTCTTCAGTATAGTTATGATAAAATTCTCAAAGAAAAGCTTTGTTATAGGATCCACAATAAACTTAAACATGAACTATCCTATTCTCTAATGTCTACGTCATGTTTTATTTCCTCATTGACTTTTCCCGTTTCTTTACCTAACAGATGGAGCAGGAAAGAGGTGTGTTACAGGATGCGTAAAGTGGTAGTCACATTAAGTTCTGGTTATACATTGCTGCATAGCAAACTACTCCAAACATTTAACGGCTAAAAACAGCAGCTTATTATTATCTCACGGTTCTACGTGTTGACTGAGTTTACCTGGGTGGTTCTCACTTGGTGTCTCCTGGGTTTCAGTCAGTTGGAAGCTGAGGCTGGAGTCTCTGAAGGTTGGACTGGGCTGGCTACTTAGACTCACGCACAGGCCGGCGTGGCTGCCGGGGACAGTGTGTGCGCGGAACTCAGCGGCGCGGGCTGTTGACAGAAATGCCCAGGCTACGCGGCCCCTCCACGTGACTTGGTTTTCTCACAACATGGCGGCTGAGTTCTGAGAGTGAGTGTCCTTGGAGGGAGCGTTCTAAGAGGCCGGGGATGGAAGCTGCCGGTACTTTTTAGACCTAGGCCCAGAGTTCCCAGAATGTCACTTTTGCCTCAGTATACTGGTCAAGGAAGTCACAGTGTCCACACAGTTTAAAGGGTGTAGAAAATAGTCTTAATCCCTTGATGGGGGGGTGTCAAGGTCACACTGGAATCAAGCAAGGGACCATTTTAGGAAGCATAATCTATCACCAACAGCTCTGTTTTTAAATTTTTATTGCTGTTAATAATTTGACCAGAGAAATGTCTCAGAGTTACTAAAGAGTTCACTATAAATGGTGAAAACCTGTATGTCGTTAAGACTATGTAAATTGTGGCCTGATGAGCTGCCTTCATGTTGTTATGAAATCAGAAACATTAACCTCAGAGTTACATCTTGAGATTAGTTTTGATAAGTGAACCTCAAATATGTTTTGTTTATTTAATGAAATAATTTAGAAATTATTTTGTCTTTTCAATAACATCATTAACAAAAGTTATGCTTATATTAGCCTTTAAATGTTCAGTATGATATTTAGCACATTATGATGACTGCATTATCTTTTTTGCGGGAAGGGGGAAGTATGGAATGTTTAGTGGAAAATTCAATTTACTACAAATATATTATTTTCAAAGACGAAATAGTAATTGTAAACTAATTTATTCTTATATCTTTAGAATCTTATAAAGTGAAGTTATGGAATGGCCTCAGATATATCTTTTTTTGGATGAAACATGCATACACACATATATTATTGGAGGTATGTCTTCTTGGTATGTAAGAACAAATTTGTTGGATTTATTAGAACAATAATTGCTCCATGTAGTCAACTGACTAGTGCTTTGGTATTTTATAATTGATGGGGAGCTACAAAATTCCCACATAACTTTATGCTGTGATAAGACTGTAGAAGGAAATATGTAATTATTCAATGGGCATTCATACTTGCTACATTTTTCTGTCAAAAGAAAAAAAAATAATGTAACTAAACTCTATGCTCTCTTTTTCCCACACCATCTCTATCCCTCTGACAAGCTGTGGACATTTTTGTCAGTATATGAAGGGATGGAAATAGCATTTTGGCTATAAACGTGTCAAAATGATTGTGGTTAAAAAATGGCAGTTTATGGGACAAAGGGGTTATTTTCTGAAGTAGTATTTAGAATAATCTGGGAATTGGGAGTAGATACGTCAAGAAGTCTTTTGATGTATTGCAAAAGGAGAGTCATTTTAAAAATACATTGATTTGTAAGGTCTAGAAAGTCACTGTGGGAACTGGGGGCCTCAATCATAAAAACAACAAAAGGGGAAATACTTTGGCTTTCACACCCTCTTTTATTCAACTCATATCTCATTTCTTCCTCCAGCATAAACAGGCTTCAAACTTCAGTGAAGCACTTTTGTTATCATACCATGCATCAGATTTCCCTTTATGGGACACCCTTGGGAATACCTGAAAGTGAGATGCACAAATTCAAAGGTGTCATTGCTCCATCCTGTTTTCAGAAGATAAGAGAAAGAAACAAACTTATTAGCAATATACGACATCCAAATAGCTAATATGAAAAATTAATGCTATTAAAAGCTTTGATAAAAAAATTAATGAATTGGCAGAGATGAACATTTCCTAATCAACTTAAATTGGGCTCAACTGGTTAGAAAAATATTTACCTTTTTAAATTTCTAACTTTTTCAGGAGAATATCAAGGTGAATTTTGTACCTTTTTCAAGAGTATAGAGGTAGTCAGTCCATGATTCATGAAGGAAAATTCTGGAACTGAAATTATTTCTTCTGGCTAAATCTTAACCGCATGCATCAGTAGACAGAGTTTTTTCCTTTGGGAGCATGAGAAAAGTATGAGGCTTTTATGTCCACACAACTATAGGGCAAATGTCAAGGCTCATTTTAAAAAGCAACTTCATGTATTCATTCATTCATTCATTTACTCATCTGTATATTCTTGAGCACTTATTAATGGTAAGCCCTTTTCTGGGTGATTGGATACATCACTGACCAAAACAGACAAACATTCCTGCCCTCATGGAGTTTACATCCTAGCAGGGACTGGAGTAAGTGTTACAACCTCATTCTTCCAAAATGATAGGTTGGAACAGAAAAACATGGTTTATGCTGATTAAGGTAAAGATATTTGCAGTAAAAACAAACAAACAAGCAAAAAAGCCTCTAACTAAATATTAGTTGTGTATTAAAAACTAAAAGTGTCCCATTCATCTGACCTTCGCCTGCTATTCTACTCCATTCCTCAGTGATGTTTGCTTCTGTAAATTTTATATGGCTTTATAAGTATGAACCATTTTTCCTTGGTCACCAATTGTAAGAGGCTCCATTCAAATAAAATACTTTAGCAAAAATATATCAATAAAAAAGACACTACCAACAGTGACTAGACACTACTACTGATTGCAAGACACATTTCAGGGAAAGAAATGAGCTTTAGTTTTAATAAATGCTGTATGTGTAACTTGAGTAACCTCATGGTCTTCACCATTATTTTGTGTGGTATAGGGAAGTCCCGTCCCCTTGCTGGAGTCACTCCAAACTCTTTTTCCATATTTCATTGTTAAGTGCCTCAAGCAATCTTGGCCTCCCCTTTGTTAGTAATGATGTACTTAAGGCTTCCTGGCTACTTCCTGCCAGAAGCAATGGCTTTCCAACGGTCTTTAAAGGCTGGCAGCTAGGACCTACTAACTTCCTCTAGAAAGCTTTTTTTTTTTTTTTTTTGTGGTATGCGGGCCTCCCTCTGTTGTGGCCTCTCCCGGTGCGGAGCACAGGCTCCGGACGCGCAGGCCCAGCGACCCTGGCTCACGGGCCCAGCCGCTCCGCGGCATGTGGGATCCTCCCAGACCGGGGCGCGAACCCGGTTCCCCTGCATCGGCAGGCGGACGCGCAACCGCTGCGCCACCAGGGAAGCCCTAGAAAGCTTTTTTTAATCTCCTTGGTTTTCTGAGTCTCAGCACCCCGGCTCTTGCTACTTTGTAATATAGTTTAAGACCTTTCCTTGACTCAAATTTATCATATTAGGGCCTAGAAGAAGTCCAAATGTAGTTAGCTTTTAAAATATGAATTTTTCTGATTTCCATATATATTAAGGATTATATTTATTAAGAACAAATGGAATCATGTTACATATTCTATTCTAATGCACACACATATGTGTATATGTATATGTGTGTATGTGTGAATGTTTGTATATTTTGTGTAACTAAATATTATAGGCAATTACCTTATTCATTTTACTGGGTTGTATAGTGTTCTATTATATGAATATATAAAACACTAATTAATAAATATTTATGTTGCTTCTATTTGTTATTACAATAGTGCTACAATGAATATCTTTTACACACACATATATGTGAAGATGTATGTGTGTGTGTATATGTGTGTATCTTTGAACACTGAGTATATATATATATATATATATATATATACATCTTAAATAAATAAATGAATTTATTTGTTAAATAAATTCCTAGAGCTAGATCTTGCAGGTCAATTAATATTGCTATTTGAAATTTTGATATTTTTGCCTAAATTATCTACCATATAACCTTGATAGCAATTCTAAAGTCCTAGGATGGAAGTCACAGAGGAAGCAAAGCCTCCTACTTTGCAATATTTGTCATGGACACTGCATAACACGAAGAAAACATTTAAATCTGCTTTTCTTGGAATAGTAGTATATTGATTAAAAATCATACTGAATAGAATAATATTGGCTTAGTGGTTTGGGACATCAAAAAATTCTATTGGGGGCTTCCCTGGTGGCACAGTGGTTGGGGGTCTGCCTGCCGATGCAGGGGACACGGGTTCGTGCCCCGGTCCGGGAGGATCCCACATGCCGCGGATCGGCTGGGCCCGTGGGCCATGGCCGCTGAGCCCGCGCGTCCAGAGCCTGTGCTCCACAGCAGGAGAGGCCACAGCGGTGAGAGGCCCGCGTGCCGAAAAAAAAAAAAAAATTCTATTGGAATAGTTTCCTACATGTCTGTCTTTTAAGACTAAAGGGATGTTACTGTCACTGGAAGTATTTGATAGATGCTGATAAAATCTAAATGGTGATTTGGGGCATGCCAGTAACAATCATGAATAAAGATTTAGAGGCCACATTTTAGCCTTATTCCCATTTATTGAACCTATTTTTATTGTATTTGCTGTATTGTATGTACTTATACAAAACTTATTATTAATTCTATTTTTTTTTTCTATTTTCAAGTAACTCTCTAAACGTGCAGATAATGGCAGAAAATCAGCGTGACACAGATAACTGTGCTTTTGCAGTGCAGCGTACTCATCAAGTTGACTGGTGAATTATGATAAGATAATTTTCCTTCAAATCTTAATACCATAGAGGTCACGTGGTCTGGTGATATTCATGAGGAAACTGTCACTTTCAGGCTCCTAATATCAGTCACTCTTCTATCTATATTTGGTCTATGGATTCAGGAAAGTGTGATAGCAGTTATTAGCTGCTCTCAGAAAATCCTCTTCCAAGATAGATTTATTTCCTGATTAATGATGGGAATGATCCCATATTAATTTCAGTTTTTGATATCAACAATTTTATGTTAACATCATTCTTGTTATTTTCACCTTTCAAATTACTATGATCATTCTAATGATTAAAAAGCTATCATTTGACTTAGATTCACTCCATAATTATCGATCGTAGCATTTCTGACATTTCTTACTAAATTGGGGTTCAGGAGGTTGAATTCCAACTAAAAAAAGCTTTTCCTAAAGAAACGTTTTTTTTTTTAAATATGCATATTCAGGTAAATTTAAAGCATAGAAAACCAGGGAAGTAGTATTAGTCATACATTCTATCCTGAGTATGATTTTTGATAGATGCAGTGAAATTTGTTTTATTGCTTTTTATTCTTGAAATTAGGATACCTTCTGCAATCTTGTGTTTGCAGTCATAGTTTTCTCAACATTTATGTTATAACAACATCAAATTGCTTTTTCCATTATTCTATTTTTAAAGTTGCATTCTTAGACCGTTCTAACTATATTCCACGTAATTCACTATGATTAATGAGTTAGGGCTTTTAATTGGAGCATAAGAAAACTACTCTCAGTTAGTACCCAAAAAATATAATAATTACCTTAATATTTCTCCCTTTTGGACATGTTCTTATGAAGTAAATCTATGAAGGCAGCAAACAATTTAAAAACTAGGAAGTACTATACAAAATTTTATATTCCCTTTTGCTTAGTGAATTCTGTAAGTATGAATGACAAATGTTTGTGAAAATTTTTCAAGTATATACAAATCTTTACTTACTGGATTTCCTGTCGTTTATATCTATTGCCAGTTTTGTTTTGTTTTCGAATACCACAATATCTTCTCCAGTTAAGTATCTCTTCTTTATTCGTTGTTTTGTTGTGGTGGATTCAAGTAAAAAATATGTGTCTCTTTTGTTCTAAAAATCTGAAGACTGCAAATAATAAGACTACATCTTATTGATATCCTTTGGTCATTTACACTTACCCATATTTTAATATTGGAGTTACACCTTTTGAATTTTCATACTCTGCTTTTAATGCATTAAATATAACATCTACAGTGAATCTTCATTATGGAAACATCTGGGTAAATTTTAACAGTTACTCTTCTTAACACATTGGACAATCATTGAATTGAGATCTTGAAGGTCAATCAAGTTCCTTTGACATCTGCCTGAGTCTTGTGATTAGATGTCGTTAAAGAAGCAAGAAACTAGATAAGGAATTGCAATGGCATTGAAATTTAGAAGCAGAAAATATATTTTGGGAAGTTTGTTCCTAATGTTATTCTGCACAGCAACAAATGAGTGTGACATCAATAACTATCCTTGGTTTTACTCAGTGGAATCAGAGCCACTCGTTGGTAACCCCTGAAATGTTCTCTGAATATTATTACCGTGAGAAATAATTTATGAAGATGGAAACTGGTCTTCACACTGGATCAAAACTTTATTTTTTAAAAAAACTGTTGTACTAAAGAGAATTTTCCATTCAAGAGCAGTAAAGGAAAGACCAAACTTACATTCTGCCTTACTTGGATATACTTTTAATCCCTATATAGATTTAAAAAGAAAGTGAAAATAGTAATTTAGATCACACCATAGAGGACAATTTAGGAAAAAATGCTTATTTAGTAAAGACACAATTTAACGGTCAGAATTCCCTTTAGAGTTGATTGATTTCTAAAGTTCAGATCCAGAAGACATTATCCATCTTCTTACATTATACTCAGTTTATTGACTCAAAAGAATGGAACTGGAAATGACTGCAAAAGGTTCATAAACTTTAATAGATGACAAGCTACACAGTGTTAGAGGCAACTCTGAGAATCAGTTTCCAGGTTCTTAGTCAAGTGTTCTATTACAATACGCTGCTTTGACTCCTTGTAACCCATCCCTCACATAAACCTTCCTTGCTTATTTAACATAGTCCCCTGAATATCCTTTTAATTGTGTTTTTTAGCCATTATCATCTGTTAGAAAATACAGTTAACATTAAATTCCTCATGATGCAACCTATGCTCATTTTGTTCTTTTTTGTAAAAAAACTTTAGACATATTGACAAGTAGCATAAACTTAAATATCTTCTTTTCTTCCTTTAATCTAAGTGATATTCTAGTTTATGATACTAAACTTGCTTCACATTTCTTTTACTTTGTAAGATCTTGAAATCAATATAGAAATGTTATTTAATGATTTTCAGTGAAGTATGTGACTCTTTTTCTGTCTTTGTAAAATATATGTAATATAGGTAATAGCATCCCTGTCTGTAATCCTTATGGTAACAAATGTTATATATAAAGTATTTTTATCTAATCTCTAGAGTATACTCTGTTTGACAGATTTTCTTTTTAATTTTGCCATCTTGTATTGACAACAATATGTCACAGATTTTTTATTCATTTCAAATAAATCATTTCTTCCCACCAAAATTTTCACTTTATCTTGACTTCGTGCTTTTTTAGATTAACATTCTACCTAGAAAGCATTCCATCTACTTTACATATTCCTGGTACATAACTGCAGGTTAGTAAAAATTTTTTTGAGTGAAACAAGAAAAAGAGGAAGGGATATAACATTTATTTAATGTCATTGTATCAGGTACCACCATGCTTTATTACCACCTTGTTACAAACTAGGCAGATTCCCAGGTAAAATAATTTGTACATGACAACAGTTAAGAAGCAGCAGATCCAAGATTTTAACTCCAGTCTTTCTGACTCTAAAGCTGCTTTCTACTTCATCATCCTGCCTTTGTAGAAGTACGTAATCTACAAATCTTCTGCAGTGATTTCTTAATGTTAAAATAAATAAAATAGATCTGGTAGTACTATAAATGGTGATTCTATTTCTACACCAAATCTTGCATTTAACCTATTCTTATCATACCTCCCACTATTTTTCTATTTCAGGCATTTGTTATATCCCATTTAGATTTCCATAATAACCCCTTAATTATTCTCCTTTCTCTCTGGTTCCCTTCTACACCAAAGTAATGTTCCCAAAGCATATCTTTTATCATGTCATTCTTCTGTTTGAAAGTGTTTCAAGGTTTCTAATTATCTACACGACAAACTTTAGTTTATGCTCTTCATTGACGTGGTCTCACTGTGCTCCGTCAAACACCTCTGCTGAACTCTTTACATCTTTGGGAGCTAATCATCCCTTTTCCAAATTCATACTTTGCTTTCTCTGCTCACTCCACCTGGAATAATCCCTCCTTTTCCCATCATTTATAGAAATGCTTTTCACCCAAAAGTGAAATGCTTCTTATTTAATAAATACAGCTCAGGACCCCACCTGGAAGTATTCTCTCCTGCCTCTGTTTCCATAGAGCTTTGTAGCGAGGTGACAAGTAAAGTTATTGAGGATGTTTAGACTCTATAAGAATTTGCTGTGACAACTGTCTTCAGATATTTGAAGAGCACTCAGCTGGAAGAAGGTAGGCTCACTCTGTGTAGTTCTAAAAGGAAGAACAAGAACCAGATGGATATATTATGGTGGGATGGGTTGCAGCAACTTTAGTATCTGCTTCAAGAAAGAGTGAATTATTTCTTCAAAGGAAGCATTTCAGCAAAATCTGGATGTTTCCTGAGTGTGGATATTATAGGATTTATGATTCAATCACCATTATTTATCTTATAGTAGTTTGTGTTCATGGTATTTTCCCTACTAGACTCGAGCTCTTTAAGAATAAGGACTTAAAAAAAAAAAAGAATAAGGACTTTTGATTATAGGTGTGTCTCTCATTGTGTTTATTGGTTTGGCTTTGTTACGCCAAGAAAATATGAACACATACCTCTAGTACCACATGGTGTAAATATAAAATAGATTTTATTAGGAGAAAAACTTTCAAGCAAAGTGTACCATCTTTAAAGTCTCACAATCCCCAGTAGAAGTGGGCTTATATTGTGCGTAGCTTGGCTGTGTGCACCTTGAAAAGTGCTCAGCTGAAGGGGCTTCACGGGTAAGATACATCTAGGCAAGCATTATTTCCCTGCTGGAGGAACTGGCCTTGTTAGAAAGGAGGAGCCTCTGGATCACAGCCTCTAATATCAATCTATTTATCTCTTGAGCTAAGACCTGCTGAGCTAATTTCTCACTAAATTATCCAAAGTGGGGTAATGAGTCACCCAGGTTTGTTTCTTCATATACTTGCAATGCCTTTGCATGAAAACAAGTACTCCTTAACAGCAGTACTGAAAGAGAAAGAAGGTAAATAGATCTCTATCATGTTCATATTTTTATTTGACACAAGAAAAGAGAGTAGAAAATGGAAATAAACCTTTGGACTTTTGTATCCATTTAGAAACTAATAATTAATGTGCCTAGTAAGGAAGTGTGCCAATTCATCATCGCTTGTAAGAAACAGAAACCAGTTTGCAGATGACATGATACTATACATAGAGAATCCTAAAAATGCTACCAGAAAACTACTAGAGCTAATCAATGAATTTGGTAAAGCAGCAGGATACAAAATTAATGCACAGAAATCTCTGGCATCATTTTTCTAATGATGAAAAATCTGAGAGTGAAATTAAGATACACTCCCATTTACCACTACAACAAAAAGAATAAAATATCTAGGAATAAACCTACCTAAGGAGACAAAAGACCTGTATGCAGATAATTATAAGACACTGATGAAAGAAATTAAAGATGATACAAACAGATGGAGAGATATACCATGTTCTTGGATTGGAAGAATCAAGGTTGTGAAAATGACTATACCACCCAAAGCAATATACAGATTCAATGCAATCCCTATCACACTACCAATGGCATTTTTTACAGAACTATAGCAAACTACCCAAAGCAATCTACAGATTCAATGCAATCCCTGTCAAACTACCAGTGGCATTCTTCACAGAACTAGAAGAAAAATTTCCCAATTTGTATAGAAACACGAAAGACCCCTAATAGCCAAAGCAATCTTGAGAATGAAAAATGGAGCTGGAGGAATCAGGCTCCCCAACTTCAAACTATACTACAAAGCTACAATAATCAAGACAGTATGGTACTGGCACAAAAATAGAAATATAGATCTATGGTACAGGATGGAAAGCCCAGAGACAAACCCATGCACATATGGTCACCTAATTTATGACAAAGGAGGCAATAACATATAATGGAGAAAAGACAGTCTCTTCAATAAGTGGTGCTGGGAAAACTGGACAGCTACATATAGAAGAATGAAATTAGAACACTCCCTAACACCATACACAAAAATAAACTTAAAATGGATTAGAGACCTAAATGTAAGACCGGACACTATAAAACTCTTAGAGGAAAACATAGGAAAAACACTCTTTGACATAAACCACAGCAAGATCTTTTTTGACCCACCTCCTAGAGTAATGAAAATAAAAACAAAAATAAACAAATGGGACCTACTGAAACTTAAAACATTTTGAAAAGGAAACCATAAACAACATGAAAAGACAGCCCTCAGAATGGGAGAAAATATTTGCAAATGAAGCAACGGACAAAGGATTAATCTCCAAAACATACAAACAGCTCATGGAGCTCAGTATCAAAAAAAACAAACAACCCAACTAAAAAAATGGGTGGAAGAACTAAATAGACGTTTCACCAAAGAAGACATACAGATGGCCAAGAGGCACATGAAAAGATGCTCGACATCACTAATTATTAGAGAAATGCAAGTCAAAACTACAATGATGTATCACCTCACACCGGTTAGAATGGCCATCATCAAAAAGCTACAAACAATAAATGCTGGAGAGGGTGTGGAGAAAAGGGAACCCTCTTACACTGTTGGTGGGAATGTAAATTGATACAGCCACTATGGAGAACAGTATGGAGGTTCCTTAAAACACTAAAAGTAGAACTACCATATGACCCAGCAATCCCACTACTGGGCATGAGAAAACCATAATTCAAAAAGAGTCATGTACCGCAATGTTCACTGCAGCACTATTTACAATATCCAGGACATGGATACAACCTAAATGTCCAACAATAGATGAATGGATAAAGAAGATGTGGTACATATATACAATGGAATATTACTCAGCCATAAAAAGGAACAAAATTGGGTCATTTGTAGAGATGTGGATGGACCTAGACCTATAGACCTATGACAGACCTAGAGTCTGTCATACAGAGTGAAGTAAGTCAGAAAGAGAAAAACAAATATTGTATATTAATGCATATATGTGGAATCTAGAAAAATGGTACAGATGAACCTATTTGTAGGGCAGGAATAGAGACGTAGACGTAGAGAATAGACATGTGGACATGGGGGGGAGAGGAGGGTGGGATGAATTGGGAGATTAAATTTGACATGAATACAGTACCATGTGTGAATAGATACCTAGTGGCAACCTTCTGTGTAGCACAGGAAGCTCAGCTCTGTGACGACCTAGATGGGTGGGATGGGGGTGTGTGGGAGGGAGGTCCAAGGGGGAGGGGATATATGTATACATAGAGCTGATTCACTTCATTGTACAGCAGAAACTAACACAACATTGTAAAGCGGTTTTACTCCAATTAAAAAAAAAAAAAAAAGACCTGGGTTTGAGAGTTGAATGTGACTTTCTTTGCAAACTGAGGCAGGTCATCTGAATTTTCTGTAACTTAGTTTCCTGTCTCACAGTGATATTGTGCAGAGACTCATACAAGTATGTTACGATATACTTTCTGTTTTTTGTTTTATGGAATCTTCCTCAAGAGACAACTCTATTTTCTCAAAATACTGCTCATGGTTTTAATGTTGTTTGAGGTAAAATAAGGAAATATAGAAGCCAGTTAGTGCCACAAATTACCTATTCTAAGAACAAGCTTATTCTGCAAATTGCTGTCCTTCCATTGGCAAAATCACACATTTGCTTCTGTTGTGGGGTTGAGGTTAATCCAAGAACCAGTAAATTTCAACTGTGGCTGCTACTTACTGCCAGCCTTCATCTCCTACTGCCTCCTAAACACATGCTTCACTCACAGTAAGGTTATCTAACACCGGTTCTTAGTTCTGCCTAGTGATCTTCAGTGACACAATTCCTGACAATAAAATAAAATAAAATAGAGAGAGAGCTGGGAAGATGGCGGAAGAGTAAGACGTGGAGATCATCTTCCTCCCCACAGATACATCAGAAATACATCTACATGTGGAACTGCTGCTATAGAACACCCACTGAACGCTGGCAGAAGACCTCAAACCTCCCAAAAGGCAAGAAACTCCCCACGTACCTGGGTAGGGCAAAAGAAAAAAGAATAAACAGAGACAAAAGAATAGGGATGGGACCTGAACCAGTGGGAGGGAGCTGTGAAGGAGGAAAGGTTCCCACACACTAGAAGCCCCTTCGCGGGCGGAGAGTGCGGGGGGCGGAGTGGGGGGAGCTTCGGAGCCACGGAGGTGAGCGCAGCAACAGGGGTGTGGAGGGCAAAGTGGAGAGATTCCCGCAGAGGATCGGTGCCGACCAGCACTCACCAGCCCGAGAGGCTTGTCTGCTCACCCGCCGGGATGGGTGGGGCTGGGAGCTGAGGCTCGGGCTTCAGAGGTCGGATCCCAGGGAGAGGACTGGGGTTGGCTGCGTGAACACAGCCTGAAGGGGGTTGTGTGCCACGGTTAGCTGGGAGGGAGTGCGGGAGAAGTCTGGAGCTGCCGAAGAGGCAAGAGACTTTCTTGCCTCTTTGTTTCCTGGTGCGCGAGGAGAGGGGATTAAGAGCGCTGCTTAAAGGAGCTCCAGAGAAGGGCACGAGCCGCGGCTATCAGCGCAGACCCCAGAGACGGGCATGAGACGCTAAGGCTGCTGCTGCCGCCACCAAGAAGCCTGTGTGTGAGCACAGGTCACTCTCCACACCTCCCCTACCGGCAGCCCGCCACTGCCAGGGTCCCGTGGATCCAGGGACAACTTCCCCGGGAGAACGCACACCGCGCCTCAGGCTGCTGCAACATCACGCTGGTCTCTGCCCAGGTTCGCCCCGCATCCGTACCCCTCCCTTCCCCCAGGCCTGAGTGAGCCAGAGCTCCCTAATCAGCTGCTCCTTTAACCCCGTCCTGTCTGAGTGAAGAACAGACACCCTCAGGCGACCTAGGCAGGGCCTAGGCAGTGTCAGGGCCAAATCCAAAGCTGAACCCCGGGAGCTGTGCAAACAAAGAAGAGAAAGGGAAATTTCTCCCAGCAGTCTCAGGAGCCGAGGATTAAATCTCCACAATCAACCTGATGTACCCTCCATCGGTGGAAAACCTGAATAGACAACAAATCATCCCAAATTGAGGAGGTGGACTTTGAGAGGAAGATATATTATTTTTTCCCCGTTTCCTCTTTTTGTGACTGTGTATGTGTATGCTTCTGTGTGACATTTCATCTGTATAGCTTTGCTTTTACCATTTGTCCTAGGGTTCTGTCTGTTTTCTTTTTTTTTACTTAAAAAATTTTTTTCTTAATAATTATTGTTTATTTTAATAACTTTATTTTATTTTATCTTACTTTATTTTATTTTATCTCCTTCCTTCCTTCCTTCTTTCCTTCCTTCCTTCTTTTCTTTCTTCCTTCCTTCCTTTCTTTCTTTCCTTCTTCCTTTCTTCCTTTCTTTCTCCTTTCTTCCTTTCTTTCTCCTTTCTTTCTTTCTCTCTCTCTCTCTCTCTCTCTCTCTCTCTCCCTCTCTCTCTCTCC
>NC_041218.1:36444269-36445520 GCF_002837175.3 Physeter macrocephalus
CTGGGGACAGCCAGCAAAACCAACGGGAACTATGAACCTGCAGCCTGCAAAAAGGAGCAAGACAGGTCTACAGCTCCATCCATTAGCAGAGAGGCTGCCTAAAATCATAATAAGCCTACCAACATGCCCGAACACACCACCAGACGTGGACCTGCTCACCAGAAAGACAAGATCCAGCCTCATCCACCAGAACAGAGGCACTAGTCCCCCCAACCAGGAAACCTACTCAACCCACTGAACCAACCTTAGCCACTGGGGACAGCCACCAAAACCAACGGGAACTACGAACCTGCAGCCTGCAAAAAGGAGACCCCAAACACAGTAAGATAAGCAAAATGAGAAGACAGAAAAACACACAGCAGATGAAGGAGCAAGATAAAAACCCACTTGACCTAACAAATGAAGAGGAAATAGGCAGTCTACCTGAAAAAGAATTCAGAATAATGATAGTAAAGTGATCCAAAATCTTGGAAATAGAATACAGAAAATGCAAGAAACATTTAACAAGGACCTAGAAGAACTAAAGAGGAAACAAGCAACGATGAACAACACAATAAATGAAATTAAAAATACTCTAGATGGCGGCTTCCCTGGTGGCACAGTGGTTGAGAGTCTACCTGCTCATGTTGCAAATGGAAATCAAAGGAAAGCTGGAGTAGCAATTCTCATATCAGACAAAATAGACTTTAAAATAAAGACTACAAGGGAAGCCACCACAATGAGAAGCCCGCACACCACAATGAAGAGTAGCCCCCGCTCGCCACAACTAGAGAAAGCCCGTGTGCAGCAACGAAGACCCAATGCAGCCAAAAAAATAAATTGATAACATAAATAAATTTTAAAAAAGAAAAAAATAAATAAAGACTATTACAAGAGACAAAGAAGGATACTACATAATGATCAAGGGGTTGATCCAAGAAGAAGATATAACAATTGTAAATATTTTTGCACCCAACATAGGAGCACCTCAATACATAAGGCAAATATAGCCATAAAAGGGGAAACCGACAGTAAGACATTCATAGTAGGGGACTTTAACACCCCACTTTCACCAATGGACAGATCATCCAAAATGAAAATAAATAAGGAAACACAAGCTTTAAATGATACATTAAACAAGATGGACTTAACTGATATTTATAGCACATTCCATCCAAAAACAACAGAATACACATTTTTCTCAAGTGTTCATGGAACATTCTCCAGGATAGATAATATCTTGGGTCACAAATCAAGCCTTGGTAAATTTAA
>NC_041218.1:36446313-36447311 GCF_002837175.3 Physeter macrocephalus
TGAAGTTGTATCAAGTATCTTTTCCGACCACAACGCTATGAGACTAGATATCAATTACAGGAAAAGATCTGTAAAAATTACAAACACATGGAGGCTAAGCAATACACTACTTAATAACAAAGTGATCACTGAAGAACTCAAAGAGGAAATCAAAAAATACCTAGAAACAAATGACAATGGAGACACGATGACCCAAAACCTATGTGATGCAGCAAAAGCAGTTCTAAGAGGGAAGTTTATAGCAATACAATCCTACCTTAAGAAACAGGAAACATCACGAATAAACTAAACAACCTAACCTTGCACCTAAAGCAATTAGAGAAAGAAGAACAGAAATACCCCAAAGTTAGCAGAAGGAAAGTAATCATAAAGATCAGATCAGAAATAAAGGAAAAAGAAAAGATCAGGAAGAAGACAAGGTTGCCTACTCTCACCACGCTTATTCAACATAGTTTTGGAAGTTTTAGCCACAGCAATCAGAAGTAGCAGGATATAAAATTAATGCACAGAAATCTCTGGCATTCCTATAGCCTAATGATGAAAAATCTGAACGTGAAATTGAGAAAACACTCCTATTTACCATTGCAACAAAAAGAATAAAATATCTAGGAATAAACCTACCTAAGGAGACAAAAGACCTGTATGCAGAAAATTATAAGACGATGAAAGAAATTAAAGATGATACAAATGGATGGAGAGATATACAATGTTCTTGGATTGGAAGAATCAACATTGTGAAAATGACTCTACTAACCAAAGCAATCTACAGATTCAATGAAATCCCTGTCAAACTACCAGTGGCATTTTTCACAGAACTAGAAGAGAAAATTTCACAATTTGTATGGAAACACAAAAGACCCCTAAGAGCCAAAGCAATCTTGAGAATGAAAAATGGAGCTAGAGGAATCAGGCTCCCTGACTTCAGACTATACTACAAAGCTACAATAATCAAGACAGTATGGTACTGGCACAAAAACAGAAATATAGATCAATGGAAC